>NC_064231.1:6713078-6917522 GCF_023101765.2 Spodoptera frugiperda | reverse complement strand
TTTTATTGTTCTATCACCATCATTCACATAGTTTACGAGACACTACTTTATACACAGGATGATAAAAATAGATTGTAGTATACATTAGTAGCCTTAAACTTGATGAGTTTTTGCATCAAACGTTAGTGTTACGTAAATATTAGAACATAAAAGTGTGAGTCATCTAGTCTTGTTATATTTTTAGTAGATAGATAGCCCGGAAGATAGAATTCGTGTAACGGAATTATTTCCCTGATGTTTTTTCTTTAGGTACTTCTGGTTGAATGTTAATGTTAAATGGAAATGACAGTTTGTCCTCGCACTAGACAGAAGTGTTTACACGACATGGCATTAAGATTTTAGTTGAATTACTTCCTTTTGATAACAAGATTTAATATTTTTGAAAAAGATACACAGTTTTTCAATGAGACTTATATTTTGATTTGAAAAGAAAAATATGAAAGTAATATGTATTGACTAGCGATATATCAAAATCTTCATGAAATAATTTACTATCTGTAGAATCTTGCACTACCGTTATTGTACAAATGTACAATCATTAATCAAAAAAATATATCCCAAAAAGTCTTACTGAAGAATTTTTAATTAAAATCCCCATTCTTCTAGGTATTAACACGAATGTCCCAACCAAAGTGTAAAAAACGCTGTGAATTCAAATTTCGTTCAACAGCTGCAGTACAAACAATTACTTCAACAGCTTACAGACGTTTTAAATGTTCGAAAACTATCCACGAAGTTTTAATACTGCTCATGAAGATCACAGTAAGGTTTTAGTACTTTTGCATTTTCATAATTGGAACGTTGCATTTCTCGCGTAAACTATGCGCTTGGTAGAAACTTGGCTCAAAGATTTTGTAGTTGCGAAGTCTGAAAACTCTAGGATTTGTCGGAATTTGAACTTTTCGTGCTAAGTAGAAAGGTTCAATCTTAATTGTAAGGGATTATGTATGTATAATTATCTCTTGTAATTTTTTTAATTCTGTACATATTTGGAACTACCATTGCAATCGTAAATGTTGAGTACTCAGTAGCCTGTTAGGTCTAAATATGTTAAATTATGGTTTTGTAGTTCCAAATAGTTATTTGGAACTACAAATGCTAGGGGTATTAAAAATAGCTAGCACAAAATGGAAGTACTAATTTACCTTCACCTTGGGAGCACACGAGATTGAGGGCGTCACGAGTATGTTAATTTCGTTTTAACTTTCATACTCAGTCTCCCTAAATTCCAATAATATGCAGATATATACATGATCATCTAGTTACATAACTTTACACTGATTGGGTCACCGAAAAAGTAGGGCATGTGTATTCTAAAAGGACTTTATAAACAGCAATTCAAAAGGTGGCTGAACATTGAAGTGGTCCATGTTTTATTAAAGCACTTTAAAAACCTTGATTCATAATGAATGTTTTTTTATGGTATAAGCCGGTAAACAATCATACGGATCATGGACACCTGAAACACCAGAGGCGTTACAAGTGCGTTGCCGGCCTTTTGGGAGATAGGAATCTAGGGTTGTTGGGAAATCAGAAAGATTGGGAAGAGGGGTAATTGGACCTGCGGGACCTGCCTCACCCAACGACGCAACGCAAGCTTTGTTTCACACGGTTGTCTATGAGGCCGTGGTATCACTCCGGTCTAACTGGCCTAATCATGCAACGGTATGGCTCTCTCACACTAAAAAAAAATGTATGTGTTGCAAATTGTTATATAATATGGTCCTTCAGCAACTTCAAATATAATAAAATTACGAAATTCGATCATATCAAGAACATCATCTCGAGGGAATTTTTCAGCTTTGGAAACTTCAATCTTTGCTGAAACGTAGCTTACAAATTGCCTAGGGAATGAAAAACTATAAAATATAAATGTGAATTTTATTCACAATTCTACAAAAATATTTCAGCTACTACTGAATTTACCTATAGGGTTTTACTTTCATCTATCTAGAAGCACTGAGATTTTATTTGAGCGCAGACTAGACGAGGGAATCGCTCGTTTACTAAGATTGCGGTTTCCCAGTTTCTTTGGGAATGTTTTCCAATGAACTTAGCTCCCTATATAATCAGAAGTTGTGAAGGAATCCCTTCTACGTCACGATCGTTCTGTTACTCATTTCATGTTATTCAACTTTCCTTGTTAGGTAGTTGTAAGAGTTAGGTAGACTTGATTCGTTACCAATTTTCGGAAGTGGCCGAGTTTCCGATACAGATTTGTATTTACGATTATGATATAGTTGCGATAAAAGAAAGTTTTTTTTCTATTTCAGTGGGAATAAGTGGGTAAATATTATATTTACTGTTGACTTGTTGGTTAACTGGTAACTTGTAAACAATATTAGCATGTGACCTAAGCTTTATACCTATTATACCTAACCGTTTAAAAACACAATATTTCGAAAACAGTTTATTTGAATAAAATGAATGGCACTTTAAGAACTTACTTTTTCAATACATAAAAAAGTTACTAAGAAAATAACTTTAAATAAATTTAAAAAATGCATTCACAATAGAGCTGCACCGAAAGTTCATTTACAAATATACATTTAAATGATCTAGAGCTGAGTTAGGCTGAGATTAAGTACTTAAATTCAGTCGGCGATCAACGAAGCTTGGAACGCGACCTTTTTGGCAAGACACCCAACTTTGCCACACTTAATATTCAGCAATTTTAGACGAAACATATTTGATCTAATTTCATAAAGTATGTCACGAGACATACTGAAATAACAATCTGTATGAAGAATACAAAGTGGTCATAGACTGTTTTATGATAAGAAAAATATATTGTAATAAATGTAAATGAACTACATAGTTTCGCTCTAAAATTTGTAAAATGGCCCGTATCATAGTGTCTGTCTCTGTAAACATTTGAAAAAATATTTAATCACACGGCAACTAGCCATTGATTTTTACTTTAAAACTGTAAGTTGAACTTCCCAAAGAAGTCATTATTTCCCACCAAAATGGCGTAAATAGAAATACCCTCATACATCAAATATACTATTGTCAATATTAATAGGTGTGTCTAACTTACGAACCGATAGTTAGTACAGTCATGTTCTAAATTAATTTCCAACCGCGAATGTGTGTTCATGTGTCAATAATAGGTAGTGTTGCAGTGCATTTCTCGCTCATATCGTAGTTGGGAAGTTTGATGTAATACGTAGTTTCAACAGCTGTCGCCACTGTCGTCTTGAATTTATGCGGCGTTGTGCTTGACTGTACACGATACACTGTACATCAGAGATGGCGAACCTTTACGTATCAACGTGAAATTTTCTAAAGAAATATGATTTTTTGAGGTCTTTTTTAAAATGATTTAGGTAGTATTTCTGATAAATATTTAAGAAAAGATAGACATTAAAGAAAATGCATGGTGAACTGAAGTTATCTATCTAAGTGTTTAATGTTGGGGCCCAGTAGGGCAGATGTCTGATCCGGAGCTGCGGACTACCTAGCGGGTTTACTGGGACTCCGGCTCGAAAAGCAGGAGTAAGAACGGGGTGGCTTTTAGTCAGTAAGAGTCTGACACTCCCTCTCGCCTCGCCCAAGGCGGGGGAAGTCATTGGATGATTTTTCCCTCTTAAAAAAAAGTGTTTAATGTTATTCGTCTTTGAAAGTAATGATGAGTTTACAACTGGTGTGGGACCTCTTTTGTGATTTATATCGTGCCCAAAAATGTGTGCCAATAGTTTGCCATCTCTGTTGTACAGAGTCCACACTAGCGCACAAATGTACACTCAGTCCCTTGCCAAAGCTAAACGTTATTGTATAAACGGAACGTTTGTTTAGCTTAGTAGTTACGCGAGCTACGTTTTAGTATTTGTGTAGTACATTACTTTTTTACTATTACTATGAATATACTTTTTAATAGCGGGGAAAGTCCAAGGTCAAAAGGGAAATTATCTTTTTAAATACAATTATAATAAACTACTTTTAAAATTACAGCACGGAGTATTTTGATCGTGTGTTGTCTTAGAATTTAAATAGGTAATGCAAGTTTAAACGGTATGTATAGAAAAGTAATCTAACGGTCATATTCAGACATTTAACGATTGCTTAAACTATTCGTTAGTACCGATTTTTTCAAAAAACATACATATAGAAAAAAGTACGGCCGTAAGATCCAAAAGTTTAAGTTTAAAATATGTTGCGTTTCATAAATAAAAATAAGAATGTTATTCGAATTTTATTTAATTACTATACAACTAGTCTGCTGACAGACTTGCTTGCTTGCTTAATAAAAACCAATTACAATACAAACTCATCAGCGATTAAATACACTTTTGGAATCTCAATCAGAATCAATTAAAGGTGATTACTTCAATTATATTCGAAAATAAAAATTTCAAACAACAATGTTTATTACCATTACCTTAGTAACTCTTTGAGGTACATGAGAGCTTTTAACGTCGCTTAAAGGCCTAAATTAACTAGAAAATTACCACTTGTGTACGATACGTAGTAATTTTATGGAACATAAATTCATTTTAGCTTGTTATAGGTAGTAGAGGAGCGAGAACAATTAATTTATGACTAATGTATGCAAGGGGTCCGGTATTGTTATATTTCAAGGTCTCTATAGGCCTAATTTCGAAGATGACATGTAGGTAATCAATGATGCGATGCTGTAATTATAATTAGGAACTTACGCATCGTTTTTGTTAAAAGTCATATAGAGGAGACCATTTATTGTTGTTTATAGTTTAAGTGCAGTTAATGATAGTATTTATTTTATGGTTTATAGTACCCCAAACTTACCCTCTTGTAAGTATTTTTCAGTTACAATTGACAAAATAAAAATATACGGTATCAATCAAATAAATAGGTCAATGAATATTTTTCTAAGAGTTTGTTTCACAATCAGATCACTGCGTCGTTCAAATCTACTATATCTCTATATTTACTTAATACATATTTTGTACTTAATTAATAGGATGGCATTTGGCCACCATCTCGCCTGGTGGAAAAAATGGAAAATGAATGAAAATGTATTATTAATTTTTGTTCACTGGAAGCGATTGACTGATTTAGCCTGACAGGTAGTCTGCACGGATTGTCTGTGATGCAAATTAGTGTAAGCGCAGACACCGGTCATGAATGCGATTATTTATGTATGACAGCCGGGACCAATGTGTCGTCCGAGTCTCATTTAGTCATCTTCATATCATAACGAGGTGTTTTTACTCCATGCAAACTTGTTAATACGTGGCATGAAAACTTATAAAAGTGGAAAAACATATGTAGATTCCATTAAATTATTTCCACTTTTAGGCAGTTCTAATGCCTTAAACTTAACATTCATATGAATTGTGAATTGGATCAAATCCGAGGCTAATATGTGGCTCTAACTATCATTTGAATCTTGAACAAAGAGTCACAATACTCCACTACACGTAAAGAGCCTAAATATTTTCGGCAGAGATAAGAAGTTGCTCTAAAAATGCCCGCACGCTCCAAGAGTCACTGAACCAAAGTTTACAACCAACCTTAAAACTCGAAAACATAAAAATGGCGATTCCTCAAAGTTGTTTTATGAGTTAGTTTACGATACAATATCGTAGTTCGAGCAGTTGAGCACACAACACTTATGTAAGTGCAGACTTCCATCCAATATGTTATATAAAACTTGATGAAATACGTTAAAGGTCGTCTGCAGAATGTCTGGCGAAAACATGCCTGTCCCTAGATCAGTATTTGAGGAGGAATATTGACATAAAACATTCAAGTGGTGTGATTCGGCTGACTAGGGAAAAACCTAAAACTATTTAAGTAGATTCCGAGTTAAGGCTCAATCCATAGGGTTTTGTTATTGAAATTGAAGGTGACAAATATAAAACTTTATTACAATTATCCACATTATTTAAAGAACGGGTGCTATTCGGCGAAAATGTGAAATTCTTTGCCATTGTCTGTGTTTTCTGATGGGTTACCTGGGTGTCTTGGAGGCCCGAGTGAATAGATTACTTATGGGCAGACGTGCTTCATCCTAGGCCGCATCATCAGGCCAGAATTAGACCCATGAAATGTACTGTATTTATGTATATAAAAATTTATCAGTTAAATTCTAAAATTTAACAGAATTAATTTAAATACATCATGACAAATAGATACATTTAATTATATCATACTTTATACCATGGGAAACATATCCCAAATCTAATAGAATTCGGGATAAATTGTTGTAATATTATCACAGGTAGCGTTTTATCTAATAAATCACGCCGGTATGTATTACTAGGATGTAATGTAATACAGGGTGACAGACTGAGGAACGCTTCAAAACGTTTATTGGAGTCTCGGCAAAGGAAATGATGGGATGTAGACATCCTACTGTTATATTGCTCTGTCACCTCTGAGTGATACAAAGCTTTAGGCAAATTGGTAGTTGGGTACTTAGACAATACTCGTAGTGGTTTAATTATAGTCAAATAGTGTGACTGGGTATTGAATACATGTGATGACTCTAGAACGAGCATGATGATTAAATTGCGATTACATTTTCATTGAAAAAGTTTAAGTTTTACTTTCAAAGCACATAAGACTTTACCTGCATACCGTCACACTCAGAGTCATTTAATGGTTACTTAACCCAGTCCTTAGCAATTGTTTTCGGAACAAAATCGTTACTAAGGAATAGTTTAAGTAATCATTAAATGTCTCTTAGTACGGCAGTTAGCATTATAATTTGCGACTAAATACTAACGTTACGTGAGAGTCACGATTACTTCGACATAGGTTCTAAAGTTACGTATTTAATACAATTAACGATTCTATGCTTCCAAACTATCTGATTAATTTACTGTTATAGTCACAAGGATTTTATTGCCCTCCCTATATATTTGGCTATTTGTCTTACAACTTTGTGAAGCAACTAACAAGATTTGATGTTTTGCCATATTATCTTGTCTGGATCTGTTTAGTTCCGCATCTCTGGGGGCAGTGGAGCGCGTCGTGTGCTGTGATCCACGACCGAGAGTTTGTAGGCCTGTAGGGCATACGCATAACATATATTATTATTCGACAAGTGCCTGTGATTTACTGTTGAGGTGAAGTATTCATGAAACACACCGCACCCTACATAATGTTGCAATATACATACATAATAACATGGCTTTTTATTATACAAAAAGAAAGGTAACGTTGCATACACCAAATATCTCATACACTTTCCCAGTTCTGAGTCCTATATAATAATAATATCAAATTACAAAGCACAGATAGTTCCAGAATCAAAATCTTCTTAATCCAGTCATCATAAATTCGTATAGCAACCGAAAATCTCCAAGGCCAATAATATTTAATTCGATTACCATGGTATTTTTACGCACAAATATCTTAGACGATCTCAGAGATCATCTAAGATCAATTTTATCCGAGTAATGCGAAAAAAATTGCGTTGTGTTGTGATAGGTCTTTATTCAATAGACGCAGACGTATTGACGAAGAAATAAACACTCGTATATTTTTATTAGATGGTCGTTTGTATAATCTTTTTAGAAAATATTATAAGAAATAGATATGTAAAGGAGTTTGAAGCTGTCTGCTTTTAAATAAAAAATAATTAAAGAAAAAGCTCGTAATTAATGACGCCATGTACTTGCGTAAATGCCATTCCAACATACGGAAAATGTAGAAAATGAAAATAAAGCCCCTGAGAAACATCACATGTTTAACGGAACATAAGATTTGAGGTTACACGCTACATAAAATGTGAACAGAAATAAATACTGCTACTAAAAGGTGTTTGAAAAATAGCGCGTGATTCAACGAGCAAAATATATTTGGGAAAGCAGAACGGAAAAGCCCTTTGATATCAAACTATTGATCATTGATTTAATAACAAAGTTCTAGTTGTACAAGTAACATCTGCTACGTTAGATCCAATAAGAAGGTTATTGAACCTTAAAAGAAATATTATTGAGGGTAAACATTGACTCATAGAATTTTAAATAAACATTCCAACTGCTGTTTCATATAATGGTTTTTCTAATACTATTTCGCGTTACAATTTTACGTATAATATGGGCTAATATTAAATTCCAATGGCTTAGGTATAGATTCTAATAAATTGTATATGTATTGTCTGAAAATAGTAGAAGTATTTTGCAAAGGGCGGCGGCATTATTATAATTCTCTTTCTATTATTTTACGCTAATCACGTTAAACTCCTCTTTTGACGGTTATCTAAAACGACGGGGTGGTTGCCACGCAACTGGCGGCTTTTGATTAACTAATTTGAATACCGAATAGAATCAATTAAAATAATAAAAGCGAGTAACAAACAAGAAGCAAATCCAATAAATCAAGATGGATGCTAAATGGAGCAAATAACTTTTTTATTTATTTTAAATTATTTAAATTTTATTTTTAATAGCTTTCCAATTTTTAAATGGCAATTTAATTTAAATAACTAACGGTTTATGGTAAATTAGGCGCATTATTGATTTCGACACACTTGTCTCACGGCTGCAATTAGTTCCATGCCACACATAGCAACATTGTTTACGCGCAGCTGGATGCCAAGTAAATGAATGGTACTTAGATGAGGACGTAGATATTTGGAAGGTTTACATCACGACCGCCACGCCTCGTCGTAAAACTGTGATATTATGACATTACCGAACACACACGCCTGCCCTGTTTACACCGCAACCTTGTCTCAATCCAGATAAAAAATCTCATTTTACACTGTTTTAGGAAGCTCATTAACAGAAGCGTGCGACTCATTTTCATGTTCGCTACGGTAACATTTCAAACATAAAATCAAGCTTGTTTGTATCTAAACAGGTTTAATATTAAAGGCGTAAGTTAAGATTACGTTGATCCTATCTCCCTAAGTAGGGACAAGTTATGTAAAACGCGAGACTTATTAGCTACTAGAAGTCAAATGAAATATATTCATGTCTCTTAATGTTTTTGTATTTGCTCTCGCGTGTAGCTGGGGTTCGGCTTGTGACTTTGAAGCGTTGAGTTCATGACAAAGAGCCCGTTATAGTTGGAAACAACTCGTCTAAAAGTTGAGATGAGTACGTGAACTGGAAACATTAATAAACACTTTCACAAAAGTTGTGTTTTAGAAAATCTTTTCAATTGTGAGTCCGCGGGGAGTCGGTGGGTAAATAAATAAACTGAAGTCGTGCTTGTTGTTTGCGCTTGTTAGTTCAGGTAACGCGTGGTCAGCTTAAGTCTATTGTAGTAGAATTTAAGTGTTTATGTACACAAGAGATAAGTTTTATACTAAGTATTATTGTATTATCTCTCATAAGAAAAATACGATAATTGAGGAAACTCCATATTTGTGTTTGACTATCAACGTATAGTAGAACGGTACACTTTTTTTGTAAACCAATAAAAAGATATCCATAAAAAACGAGTCAACGATTTCTTTATACTTAACGATGATGGACGATGAACGGAATTATCATTTGTTTAAAATTAGTTTAAGTACCTATCTATTGAGAGAGAGATGACAGATAGCCAACTGAAGCAATCGCTGTGGGAACAAAGTTTTTACGAGCTGTCGTTGAATGACGCTAGGACATCAATGACCTAACCGTGAACTCGAATGTGGCATAATGATCTGCAGTACTAAGTGGGAGGTTATTAAACCATCAATCATACAGTTGAATGACTTCAGTCAAAAATGGAGTGAACATCTTTAAAGTGAAATGAATCTTCTTTGTTATCACAATAAATCTATTTTTGGTTACCTTTGTTATGACTGAACAAGACATCACGCACGCTAATGTTTTGTCTGTTATAGGTAGCGATAGGATCGACTTCATATTACATATCTATGTGTCTATTTCTTTCCGTGACAGAAACTAATAATAATAATAAAAGTTTTCCTCGAAAGGTACACGATAGCCTACGATCAGAGTCTATATAAACAAGTCGTATATATTCGATTTACTTACACAGAACGTATTGTGACCTGTCACCTTCAATTCTTGGTGCCTCTTACCCTCCTTTCATATCGGAAATATCACGTTCTGGGATACGAGATATAGATTTCATCGAATGTCTCGGGTATCGAGGATATTTGGCGATACAGGATATATTTTTTTGTTTAGCTATGTTTGGTCGTAAAAGTGTCACCAACTTTACGACACGACGAATCGGCAAGAAAAAGTATGACAATCTTAATATTACTTCGTTGAACCGTGACGAAGTTCGTTATTAGTAACGTGTAAACAATTCTCACACATCATCGCAATTACTGAAGCAGACGAATCTGATTCATTTTTATTGCAGACATTAAAATGAACTTAAAATCGGATTTACAGTTTATTTATCACAGTACATTTAACAAGACTCAATTAAACAAAGCGAAAGAAATCATTATAACTATATTTTATTGCAATCGTTTGGCTGTAATAAGAGGAGCGACATAATGTTCTGCCACTTGGCGGAAATGTCGTATTTTTTAACTTTGGAAAATGTATTAATATTCGTCCAAGTTTTTCCAAGCGTTTTTTTTTATGGGAAAAAACACTCAAACTTCCATTTTTCATCCGGATCTCTCTTGACAAATGCTTTTGTGTGCAAGGCTACAAAAACCCTTGAAATTCAAATGTTGCGTATACATCAAAGTATAATAGAGGACACGATGGCTTCACAAACAGAATTTTTAAAACGCATCTACCGATGTATAACGTTAAATGGTTTTAGGATGGTACTGTGCATAGTGATGGAAATTCGTTCAAAACATACTCACTTTTTTAACCTTACATTGTACGTAGTATTCTATTTTGTACGAAAAAAATAGGACACAGAGAAATACTGGTAAGTTTGTTGTTTTTTAGTTTGGTTAGCAATATAGATACGTGTAAAGATGTACAAAATTGGAATGAATTGTTTATTAACATTTATGTGTCAGATATTTCTATTAGTTGATTTTAAATTAAAATACGTGTGCATTGGTATGTTAATGTTTAATTAATAATTAATTAAAATGATTGGTTACTGAACCATTGATATTGGAATGTAATAGGTAATTTATGGACATTAACTACAATATTGTCTTTTACAAATATTACCTAGTTGTTGTGTTTTTGCCGTATATTGTATCAGAAGAAATCTTCTTAATCTAAACTTGATTGGGAAGTAAAACATGTGTAAAATTCTATTGATCATGGGGTCGAAGTATTGTGTAGAAATTTCTGGCTTTAATTTCCTCCGTTTAGCAATATAATTTTGAGAAAATAAAACTTTAAAAAATTACGTACATAATACGAAATAAAGTTTATCATCATAGCATTCATAAATATCATATCAACAACAACAACAACATTATAACATACATTATAACATAATTATATTATTATTATACAACATTATCGTCAGCCCAAAAACACCCGTTGCAGAACAAATGCCTTTCCATTTACCAGTTGCATAAGACATCTGAAATTAATTCCATGAAACGAAAATTGTAACCAAAGTAAACTAAATACAACAGTTCCCTGAACTCAATTTCTGACCTCTTACCATTTTGGAGTAAACACTTGCAGGGCTCCTAATATGGGTTCTCTTGATGTGAATTGTTCGTCGCGTCGAGACACCTATTCGCACTTGGGATCTAACTGCATTGTTCGTTCTCATTAGAATAGAGACAGCTTGCCATATACGTGCGTCATAGTTACTGCAATAGATGCATTTTGACCTCAAATTGTTTTATTATACTTTCAAATAAGTGCAAGCCATTGTTCTTTATACACCTAAAAGTTTGAATAAAAACTTTATTGTTTTTCTTAATTACTCTCTAGTATGGCTTTTGTTTTATGCTCCTTTCTAAAAAGTGAAATACAAAAGCCAGAATAAAGAAATGAAATGAGAATCTTCCCTTTTTTGAAGAGATATTGCGATGTTTTGATTACACGATAGTATCTATACCTTTCGTCATGTTACCAAAATGTAGCACTATAACCTGAAGCAAAACAACATTTCCCCTTTCATTGGAATTCAATTCTGTTTGTTATAAGATACATTTATTTATTTTAAAGAAGTAACTCCGTTTGTCATTAGATACAATTTATTTATCTGCTTTCAGTACTTTATTTTAGTTCAAAATGGTCTTATAAAGAAGCAAGAATCTCAACTGGTTACTTTATAGGAATAAGTGTGAAAGAGCCATGCTTCGGCACGAATGGGCCGGCTCGACCGGAGTGATACCACAGCCTCACAGAAAACCGACGTGAAACAACACTTGCGTTGTATTTCGTTGTGTGAGTGAGGTTACTGGAGGCCCAATTACCCCACTTTCCAATCTTCCCAATCCCCGATTCCCCAAAAACCCAACCCAGAATAAACGTTTTCTCTTTCTATTAGAATGTCTCGAAATCATTTGTGTAGGTTTTTTTTTGTTATCGGCTTAAAATCTTAATTATTAAAATTTTGCTTCGCGTAGATGACTATGTTATTTCATACCCTTTATTTTTCCAAGTAGTACATAATATAATAATCCATTTTTAATTAGGCAAAGTTTCTCAAGGCCTATTTCCAAACTTTACAGTCTACAATCAATCATTTTTTTTTATTACTCTGAAACAGACAGTCATTCTCTCACACCTTTCACTATAGAAATTACAATCATAATTATATAGTTACGTTTATTAATGGTTTCATAGCCAAGAGCTTCGATCGATCTCTTGAGGAGTTATCGCTGAATAACTCGGTCAAGTGTTTGATGCTGAGGGGCTGATAAGTATACTCGGACACGACACGTATTGTCATGAAGTACTGTCTGGACCTCCAACTAGCGTTTGATGGACCTTCAAACTTCACAATGACCAGACAATCGAAGAAAACAAAGCTAGGACAAGGATTCGTCGAATTAATCTAAAGATAATGCTTGAGAAACTTTCAAAAGAGTCTAATACTAATAATACCAAAGAATTATAATCTTCGATTCCGTAATCCACCTTAAGTAATACTTCTTTTAAGTACTACTTCAAAGAGCCATCAGACAACCACAGATGGGGTCCAATAGGGCTGATGCCTGACCGGCGGATTGCCAGGGCTCCAGCTCGATGAACAGGAGTATGAATGGGTGGTTTTTAGTCAGAGTCTAATTATCCATCTCGCCTCTCAACTAGGCGGCAGAAGTTATTCGATAATGTTAGCTACAAAAAAAGCGAACAGAATATGCAGTTCCACAGTTACACATATTTGTTTAATACGTTTCTATAGAAAAACTTAAATTTCTACGTAACCGTTAGGAGTACTACTGTGTAGAAACTGTTGCATGAATCAATTGATTTATTTTCTGTAGAAAAAATTCAGATAGAGTGTCTAAAGCTATTTGGTTTTTGTTGGTATACCTATACCAAAATCTAGAACAGTTTTGGGCTTTAAACGTACTGTGTTGTACTTCAAGCCTCGTTAAATTCTGTTATTAGTTATTCTCCTTTGTTCCTGTATGCTTGTCTTTTTGTTCACGTTTTCGACCTCAATGTTTACCCGTTTTTGTATTTCATTCTATGTATACATATACTCTGGTGCAAAATTTATCTCATATCGTAGTGCATTATACCAGTTTTCTGTCATTCTTACTTGTTCTATTCCTTTGTCATCGTCAAAAAATCCTTCAATAGACATTCACTATTGAACAAAGGACTCCCCCTTGGTTTTTAAGCAAAAATTTTGTATAAAAAATCTGTCTGCTTAAAACTGTAATAAAATTAATTAATATGCTTATTATAATTGATAGTTTATGTACTAAATTTTCTGTGAAAGCCTTAAGGAACATTTCTATTTGAACTGTAATAGAAATTGTATTATTTTTACTATTATAAAGTAACAGCTGTTCTGTGCACTGAGCTTGAGTCTCAATATACCTGAGTAGTTTGCTTTGATTGTAGGTTTTCACTATATCTGATACAATTGCGAAGGGTATTTCTGGTCAAACTACGTTTCAAATTTCTACGAACCAGCTTTGATACGCACTGTTAAGTTTGATACCTAGATTGGGTTAGAAATTACTCACCTGTCCATCGCAGTATCAGCCTCTGTATAGGTACTGTAGATACACAGTTAACTAGTGATACTATAAATACAGTAACATTGTTAGTGCTGTTAGGTTTATAGACATGCCATGAACTGAGAGATCGTTATACCGTATTTGGTATGTTATGCATGGGTTCTCATAGCAAAGGCTATTTGGCTATCAAGATTGACATATCATAAAAGCGGATTCTATAGAGATAATGACTGGTCTAGACCTCATCCGTCTACTGTTTGACCCGTTGAATAGTTGGATTTTTTGGAGTTTTTTTTTACTGTCAGTTGCCAGCTGCTTACTAAAGTTTTTGTGTAACGGGAAGTGAACGATGAGGTGATGAACTTGTTTGAATGATTCAATATTATAAACCTACCTACGCAGATATCTAAAAGCAATTACGATAAATAAAATATGTATGTAGACTTTCTGAGGTACTTTTTGCAGGTAACCTTTAATAAAAATAGACTTTATTAGTCTATATAATCTGAAAGTTTTTGAGAAAAGCCTTTAATGGTGCGGTTAATAATGATAATATTTTTTATTTTAATTGTCTCAAGCTCAACTAGAAAGCCAGCCGTAGGTGGCCTCACTAAGTCTTCATATTTAGAATGGGACCCGACTGCTTCAATTTTTCTTGTATTCTTGTTTTAGGGTTTTTTCATATTCATATTATAAAGAAACGCAGTCGGGTTTTTTAGTTTTTAAAATTATCAAATTTTTTACATGTGAATACTCACAGTAACACAATATTTAAGAAGCACTTATAGCCATTTAACAGTTACATTTGTCCTTTTTTTCCTTGTTAGTAGAACTGCAAGCGTCATTTGTTGGCCGTTTTATTCGCAATGCCACCCAATTAGGTTTTAAAAAGAAAATATCGCGCGATTCCCGCTCACAGCGGACTCTGTTTGTCTACGGAAAATGCAACTGTAGGTAAATTTGTTCATTTGCATAAAAATAAGAATATACTTATTCAGGAAGATAGAAGTAATTAGGATGCGTTACATTTTGAGTTCGAAACCGGAATATAACAATAAGTATTATTGTTTAATTCAAATGAAGAAGTATAATTTATGTTATTTCAAGTGTTCCTAGTCCTTGAACAATTTAATAGATTTTCATAAATGTGTTATGAAAATGCAGGCATTAAAAGTATTGCGTTGGTAGTTGAAAACTACCCCACAAATGACGCTTTTATGCCGTTTGGTATAACTATACTACGGTGAAATGGAAACTTTTGTTTTATTTCATTAATTTCCCCGTGAACACTGCATATTCCCCTAAAGTTTATTTGTTTCGTTAGCATTCAAAGTACTCCCTTTAATAAACTTTTACCGTCCGTCTTCCTCTTCGGGTCTATTTATTTGCATTGGAGTTTGTCAAGCTGAAACAACGTTTGTTGTATTTAACGTTTAAAGGATATTGTCCTTTGGCATTGAGATTGTAAGTTTTGAGAATAACTTTGCAGAAAATGGTTTCATTATATTGATGCCTTGTGGGTTTGACAAAGGCATGCGCAACAAAACACTAGAGACTTTTTCTTCAGTACATTCCCAGTACATATACTATTACGTACAATATTTTTCTCGCCGCGGTTATTAAAATCAATGGCGTTACCAACCACTTCATCAACACACATCATTCCAAAAATAGTTATATCGTACGGTTTTACAACTTTTTAATAGACAAAACAGTAGTAGCTTCAAATAAACCACTAATATCCCTTTAACTCAACTATCCCATTTCGTTGAAGTGTAAATGTACTTTTAACTGTGAGTATAAAAATATCTATGCACGATGCTAAAGATTAGGTATCCAACAAAAACATAATGTGGACCTGACGCGGACGTTTATTGATGATCGCTTTACGTGCATCGGGATATACAAAACCAGTTTATCATGGCCCCGCTTTGATGATCTTTCTGTACATTCGAAGGCCAGTTTATTCTAGTTTTGCATAGCTTGATGTGTAGCCGTATACCATACAGTTCGTTGGACTAGGACTTTTAATCAAGACACATGACCGACAGTTGCGGAAGGAAAATAAAGTAATACTTTAACGACCTAAGTTAATTGGCATCCATTTTTTGGGTAATTAGGCAAATGGGCTATAAAAGTATAAAGGTATATAAACTTTATATTATGAAGAATAAAAACATTCGAGGTAATGTCGCAGGCGAGGTTGTGTTACTTTTTAAAGGTTAATTTGTGGGCAATGGAAAATGGTGTAAAAAATTACTAAGGAAAGACGAAATGTTTATTATTTAATAGTATTAAGAAAATATATTATATACAGCTGGCTTCTGCCAGCGGGATAAAAAGTCACCCAAGTCAGCTCATACCTTGTCTGTATACTAAATTTCATCAAAGTCCATTTAGTTTTAGCGTGATTCACGAACAAAATTAAACATCCAAACAAACAAACTTTCACATTTATAGTAGTAGTGTGAAATGTGATCAATACCATAGCTGAATACTTGATCTTCTCCTTTCAGATTTAATTTGTAATTCCATAGAAATTAGAATCGTGTGGTAAAATCAGAAAGAAAACGCGACAGATCCTATAAATTCATGGCACAACTTTTCTTTTGTCAATATTCAATCCGAAGTGACGACACAAAATAAGTTAGGGTGGAATAGGAAGGAAAGATAGTAATTTGACTGTGCCAAATACATGAAGGTTTCGAGTTTCGGAAAGATATTTGCACGTGCCCTATTTTATGTCTGATTATATAAAAGACTCCATATCAAGGTCTTTTGGGTAGTCAAGTTATCAAAAGCAACAAGGACACGTATTCCGGATTTGTCCCCGAAATGAAATAATATTTTGTGAACTTTATCAACAGGAAAACAGAAGCCATTATTTTGCAATCAGTACCGTAACCCCGATTACAAATGGATATTCAAAATTGTTTACCATATTTCTCGTTTTGATATTTATATTTTTTTATTGTTTCGTTGCTAGATGCCGAATTTTGATGGAGAGTTTGCGAGTTGCCTGGACTGAGGAATATGAAGTGGCTATGTCCTGTCATCATTTTTAGCTTCATTCTCTTTGAGACCTTTCCAGGATACCAGGTAAGTAAACATTTGTATGCGAATAGAAGAAAAAATAGCAGATTGAATTATTTTATAGTGTATGTATTTGAAATGTAATTCTATACTTACTTATAATTATAATGATTTTAGGGCTGTAAAAGACATTATTTATTAAAATACTACAACGATTATAAAATAGTATCTAATAGTAGTAATACAGAGACAGTTAGTTAAATAGGACCTGAATAAGTGAGGAACTTTCACAACTGGAAGTCATACGGAGGCCTCCTGGAAAAATCAATCCACTTTGGATGTTTTTTTTTATCTGGGATTCGTTCTTTCGGTTTATCACCATAATTATCTCTATAACTCCGACAGCGAGTGAAT
Organism: Spodoptera frugiperda; assembly: GCF_023101765.2. Lineage (NCBI taxonomy): Eukaryota > Metazoa > Arthropoda > Insecta > Lepidoptera > Noctuidae > Spodoptera > Spodoptera frugiperda. Next base: position 6,900,088 of record NC_064231.1, on the reverse strand, counting down.
TTTAAATGCATAATCCTCACGGACTGAGACAATTTATAATGGGCACATAACACATCGTGAATCACACCTCTTTATCTGAAATAATCTTTGTTTTCACCTCTATTAATGGAACCCTCTGTAAATGAGACCAATATTTATTTATACCTGGTTATCTGAGACACAGGGTTAGTGGAATACCTGTATAAGTGATACGAATTTGCAGGTCCCTTGATATCTCACTTAACAAGGTTTCACTGTAGTTCGAAACCTGATTCAACTGAGAAACACTAACTTCTATTGTTAAATTCTTAGAAATAATTACGTACCTAGATATAAATTGTGAGTTCCTTCACGTAGGTATAATTAATCCCGTTGTTCTTCAGAATAATCAGTGTTTATGAATGACTTCGTAGAGCTTAGTTTGGATAAAAGTTAGAATCAAAATATCATTTTTAACAACATTATCTAAAAAAAAAACCAAACAATCTAATAAAAATGTATAAAAAAATATGATATACTTCCTAACTTAAATTTTTTACACCTTTAATTATGAAAAAACTACTATGAAAATATATACGTATGAGTATTTACGACCAATTTCAAAAAAAAAAAATTTTTGAAGTCCCATAGCCATACTGTGCCATACTGTCTGATCCTTCTTCTTTACATTCTATTTATACTTGCAGATTAACTATGTCTATAAATAGAGTATTAATTTCCGCTGTAGGCACCTACCAAATTGTGAATGCACATTACATTACATTATTGCACATGAAAGCAGTATATTTGAAAAGTTCTAGATCCATGACCGTTGCAGATGACAATGCATTTTCGATCACAAAAAATATCTGGCTCGCCGCCAAATTGAAATATATGTCTTGGTTGATTGCAGCGATTGTATGGGTTACTGTGGCTTTTGAAAAGGATTGACCTAGTTATCCATGTAGTAAATAGATTGTAATCTCAACTATTATGTATTGTTACGATATTCATATATTGTATCTAACTTATGAATGTTGCAGATTGAAAACGAGGTGACAGCACACCATGAAGACCAAATGATTTATACTGAAGACAGTGACGATTTAGATTATTTTGTTAAACATAAAAAAGGTATGTACCGGTATTCATTTTATTTCTTTTTTAAGCTTCCAATAGGTTATTTCCACGTTTCATTACATACATTATGTTTATAAAAACTAATTTTAGTATTGCACCAAAGTTGATTTATTGAACGTACATTTTTATTACGTATCAGTCTCATAAAAAAAGACTAACTTGCAGTCATAGCACTTGAAACGTAACATGTCTAGTTACAACCCACGCGAGGAAGACCTGTCATATAAAAATTTTAGCTAACAAGGAACCTATTCCAAATTGTTCTTACAATTGTAGGTTCACATTTAAAGGGGTCTGCATATTCTTCGTGGGGTCGTTGGAGTCCGTGCCAGGGCGGGCATAGGACCCGTCGGCGACACTGCTTACGTCGGCACATATGCGGCGACTCGCTCCGCATAGAAATCGCAAGGTGATCTTTGAATATTTTATTTATCGAAAACCTTTCTTAAAAAGGTACACATAACGTTACAATTTGAATGTCTTTGTGAATATTTCGTATCAGATTTTTCTTGTGGGTACATGAAGTGACGACTGCATTATTAACCTATGCAATAGATTTTGGACTTTATTATTGAAAGATAATGTTGAAATTGACGTGTTTCTATTTGTGGTAGCTGGATGTCTAGCAGACGTCTATATGTTACTAGTACGAAAACTAACAGCTATAATCCGTTGAGTCTATGAAAGTATGAGTCACCACAAAATTCCACGGCGACCATTTGCATTGTTTACTAATAGTTGTCTAAGAAGACATACGCAATTCAATTAGATCATTTAAATGGTTTCACTGTAAATCTGTGCTGTGAACCCAATTCAGAGAATCAATTATTTTGTTATGTAGAGTTGATTGATAACCATCTTTGGAACATTACTTATATTTTTGACTGCACGGTTGATGCGGTGGCTGAGCAACTGGCAGCCGCGCAACGTGTAACGGGTTCGATTCCCGCATGGAGCAACTCTTTGTCTGATCCACAAAATATTGTTTCCGGCTTGGGTGTCATGTGTATGTGAACTTGTATGATTGTAAACGCACCCACGACACAGGAAGAAATCCTAGTGTGGGGCAACGTTTTAAAAAAAATCTCAGTGTGACAGTAATGGAACTTCAGAACATGTTTAGGTATCGTTTAGACAATAATGTCTGCTGTTTTAATAGAACGAAGCTATATTTTCTCAAAGATCTAACCATTGGAGTACGGTATATAATGCAATCTCATTTGACAGGTGCAAAGAAAGAAAACATCGTCCACGTGAAAATTCGTTACCAGAAGCGCTAACAGAAAGAAATGTTACAATAGTAAGTACACAATAATTAATGATAAAACGTACCTCATTCAGCCACATCTAACCACCATACTACCACAACCTAAAATAAACCACGACTAATTTTACTTTACAACTTCTATGTATAAAAGTTTTCGTACAAAATTTCTCTTTGAATAATTTTACAACGCTATGCATAATATTTAGATATTCAAAGATGAAATTTTAGTTAGTTTAATGGACGTACCTACCTATAGCGTGTTTGTTTATAATAATGACCAGATACATATAATAAACATAAGTCCGTTTGAAGTGGTTGGCGATGAATAACGAATCTAGATGATAAAGTATAGCTGAGTGACTGTAGTAGTCGTGGTGGGTGGTGAACGTAAGTATAGATAAGATAATGTTTAGAGTTGAACGTTCGATAATATATTGGCAGCAAGTACGACAGCTGAAGGCCGAGGATGTGCAGAAGAGGTTCCGAGGATTCTCGCAGTGGAGCTCGTGGAGCGCCTGTTCTAGAAAATGTACTACGGTACGACGGAGGTAAGACAAAACTTTATAAATTGTACACAATACTTACACATCCAGACTTACAAGAGCGAGTAGGTATACGAAATTGTAATTATTGTAATAGATTCAAAAAGCTTAAAAAAAAGTTTAATGATAAATATCTAAAGTTAATATCTTTCTCATCCTTTTGTACTGTACGGCTAGACAAATACCTTCCACAGAATGTCCCGTTCTACAATCTCTGTAATACTCTTTTTTGCTATATCTAGTATAGTTGACACGGTTGACCTTGACCGAGGGCTGTGTCAATAGCGCTCGAGATCGAAGGGTGTTTTAGCACCGAATCATTATAGAAGTTTCATTAATTTACTTGGGAATTTTTTACAACCTCACTATTATAAGAATAACAATGGAAGGCTTATTCTTCCAATTTTTCATATAGAGATATTCTTCATCTGTACTGTTATACTTAGGTATATTAATATTTAAGGCAAGAGATTGCAGTGCATAGAAAGTGCAACGCCTTTGCCAACAGTTTGTTGCAGCAAGTCACGTATTTTTATCTCGTATGTATGAAGCCGGGAATAACCTTCACAATCCACAAGAATTTCTAATTCCATTAGATCAAATTGATAGACTGCAAAATTATGGACTAGATTAAATTCTGTGGGTAGGATATGCTGGAACATAGAATTTAGAAAAAGAATTTAATATAGGATATGTGTGTGTAAACTAAAATTTAAAAATATTTTTCTCCTGTGTCGTGGATGCGTTTACAAACATACAATTACACATGACACCCAGACCCGAAACAAAAAAGAGTTGATCCGTGCGGGAATCGAACCCGCTCCACGTTGCACGGCAACCGGTTGTCCAGCAACTGCGCCAACCGTGCGTGCACGCATTGTTTTAATTTAATAAAATAAGTAGAAGCTAGGTAGAAATGTAACAACATATTTTGTCTCTGTATTGAGTATTAACCTACATTTATGTTAATGTTTAAGCCCACACGTATTTAATTAATAAATCTAACTCTATTTTTAGTATTACAATGATCACTATCCGTACTTCCAGGAAGTAATAATATATGTACATAGATACTTTTATAGACTACACCAATTTCTCGTCTGTTATAAAATCCTACCGTAAAAGAGAGGGATGCCTATTGCCAAATACAGCACTTGAATTCAAGACTTCGAGCTCATAAATATCAATTTTCTTTTATATATTACTTGAAATTTTCGAAATATTCGCGAAATTGTCTGTTCCTTTTCAGTTTTTATTACTGTTGTGTACTTATTTATTTATCTCGGTTTATTTATTTATATTTTTATGAGCAGATGGATCACCTGATGGTAAGCAATTGCTGCCGCCCATTGACATGCGAAACATCAGAGGCGTTTCAAGTGCGTTGCCGGCCTTTTGGGGGTTAGGATTGTAAGGTTTTTAGGGAATCAGGGATCGAGAATTATTCCGAAACTAATCTCTAAGTATAAAATTCTTATGTATGTAGTTGATATCTTTAGATATCTGTAGGTAATAATTACATAGAGAGAGATTGTGCGCACATAACTTCCAAATAGTTGTACTGTTAGTACTGAATGATGACTTTTTACTGTCAGGACAAATTATATGTAGTCATAGTTAGCAGTAGATTTAAATTAAGACACCAGTTTCGTTAATTAACGTACCTAGTCTAATAAATACATGTTTGCAATATTAAATATTTATACAAAATATAACACGTACAAGTTTATATATTTACTGTATAATTTTCGATTCATGTGTTCCTCGAAAGGCTAAATTAAGTACCTTTTATAGCGAAATAGCTTTGTACGAGTAATTATGAAAACCTTTCGCTGCCTCGTTTTTGCTTTGAAATTTTATCAGCTTCTATTATAACACACATTGGCTTATAATACTAAATTAATCTGTTTGAAAAGCTTGTTGTTGGTACGTAACGCTTTAAGTATGTAGGAATATAGTTCGTGTTTTGTAACACAGGGTAGATAGGAACTAACTACTGGAAATAACATTTTAAAGGGATGGTAGTATATTGATGTAAGAGGAAGAATGAGGATGATACTATTGTAAATGACTGACTGCACGGTTGGAGTGGTGACTGTGCTACTGGCTGCCGTGGAACGTGTAGCGGAACAGATTCCTGCACGGAGCAACACTTTGTGTGATCCATCAATTGTTATTTCGGGTCTGGGTGTCACTTGTATGTTTGTAAAAGCACCCAAGACACAGAAGAACATCCTAGTGCGAGGCAAATTTGAATAAAAAAAGAGAAAATGAAAAAAAATAATAAAAAGTAATGATGACTGTAGTTGATCTCAGGTTCTAAAACTTTTGCTTGCTACTGGTTACAGAATCATTGTTTATCTTTTTAATTTTTAATTAATAGCCCTAAAATAATTATTGTAACTGTAACACCTATAAGACAAGATCTTCCATCATTTCTATTTGGAAAACAAAAAGAAATGTTGTTTTAAAATCGGTTCACTAGTTATTTCCTGAGATTCAATTGAATGCGGAAACAATACTCGAAGCAGTATTACTGCACTGATTGTTTTTCGACCCATAAAATTCTGGAAGTTAAAAGAATATTTTACGTTTTCAATAAAGGTAAATATGAAAAACGTCTTTCAATAAAATTCATTGCGAAATGGTAAACGAACTCACAAAATAATATAAAGCTTTATAAAGGTTGAAAAAGACAACAGAACATCATGAAGTTTAATCCCTGAAGGGCGTTAGCAGAGGAGCACATTAAATATGGTGACTGGTAATTAGTGAAGGATATTAATTAAGCACGTGATCCCAAAGAACTTTCCTAAAGAAGCTTTTTCGCGTTAAGTTCCAAGGTACATACCTACTAGTTTTCCGATAACGCGGGCACGGGCGCCATGCTGCTAACAGCTGATCGTGCGAAAGCACGCGCGTTTTAATTTTGTTGTCTTATTATTGTGATAAAAATAAAACTAATGAGTTATATACTCATTATCAGTCACCCTGTATAATGTAACACTGATTTTCCAAAAGTCATAATATGTATTATGAGTAGGCCCCTACCTATCATAATACGTTATAGGGGGTGTTTAACAAGACAAACTCCATCAAATAAATTGAATAATATTATTAAATAATAGTGAAAATTAAATCAATCAAGTTTCTTAAACCTCCTTACCTAGCAGGAATTCATTAATTTACATAAGATGACGCTCTCGTTACGGATCAACATTAATCTTGGGGCATGGACACGTCAATGTTTATTAAATTTGGCAAACAGTCGAGGAAGCTGGTGACTTGTATTTATAATATGTTAACCAAAATAATGAAATGTTATTATTAAATAAATAATTATCATCATCAAAGTCGAAGTCAAAGGATTTATTTACAGTTACATAAACGGTGTGAAAAAGGTCGATCAGTACAGTATTCAGTCATAATATAATGACATGCAAAATACATATTTATCTTAAATCAATTTATTTATCTTCAATCTTCAGCTTGAAGACGTCCACCGTTGAACAAGGCCTCCCCTTAAACCGTAAATAATAATATAGATAATAAATACCTGTAGATATTATTTATCTTTTATTTAGAGCTTCTAGTTACTGACTTGGGCAACCTACTTGGTATGGCATTTTGCTAGTTGGTTCTGTTTTTTATCCTAATGTATTCTAATACCTAAAAGCTTATACATCACCAAGGTAAGAAGCCGTAACTGCTTACCTCGCTCTACTTACAAGTACTAGGAATAAAAAATGAGATTCATGTTTTGCTTGCACTACAGTAAATTATTAAATAGACATAAATACACAAGATACGTGATCGTTACTTTCCCAAACAAAAAATCTAAACCGGTTTGAAATTTATTACAGTAAAATAGGGCAGAATAGCTCGCAAATCGCTCGAATATTTCAAACACGCACATTTACATTCCCCAAACTGTGGAGTATCACTCAAATAAAAATTGCATTCTGACATAACCATGTTCAAGGAAAAATAATGGTGTTGTTGATCAATCGTTTTTAGGGTAACGAAACGTCGATGAATGGGTTCTGCGCCCCAAAGTCCATATAAAGCTATCAATCATCGTACCTATATACACAATCGTACTTAGATACATCTGTACATGAGTCATTAAGGGTTTCTAAAGCCGAAGAGACTTTGATAACTTGCTCATCTGTGTGTGGCCATGCAAATGGTGTAGGTTGGTGGGTAGGTGTACGAAAAATTTTGAAGTGTCACTCTCTATTATTATAAGCTGTGTCCGATCGTTAGGTTTACTAGGAATGTCCGTCCATTTTCCAGATTTTCCGATCTGTACAAAAGCCGTTGTGGTTTTGTTATAAAAATAGGACTCCTAGGTGTCTTGTGTTTGCTAATACAGTCTAACTGATGATTAGGTCGTGTTAAGTTAGGTTAGGTTAGGGTATATTGAATAAATATTTTGAGTGTAATAAGATTGGGATTGATGTTCGTATAATAGAACAATCCACTTTTCACACAATAATAGGTACAATGAAACACTTAAAATCCAAGATAAATCAACAACACACATTACAGTCTGACATCCATAGGGTGCGTCAACATCTGGCGAATTTTCCGCGAATGTGCAGCTTGCGAGCCGTTTGCGTGCTGCCCCGGAGTTGCATGCGTGCATTTTTGTTCGTGCATCGCTCCTGCGCCGCTCGCGCGTTGTTCGTGCGCGACCTAACCATCTTTATGTCGTGGGGCGTCTTTATACGAATTTTACATGAGTTGCGCACCAAACCCTTGCCGTGACTGCACGCGTGCAGCTCGCAAACGGCTCGTGAGCTGCATATTTAGGCCTAGGCCACATTCACCAGATGTGGACGCACCCTGATATTTGAATACCTAGTCTAAGGATGAATAACTTCCGTAGGCACTGTTTACGACGAGCGATATGCGGTCGACAGGTGATAAGGCAGTCAGCTTATTGCTACATGGAAGGCAGTTACTGCCACCACTGGATTCGGAACAGGATGCAGAGGAGAAAGGACCCAGGTGATCTAGCACATAGGTACCTATTCACATTAACAACGCTTTTTTCACCTTTATTTAATCGAAGCTAAATAACTTTACTACTATATTTTTTAATAATATTCTGAAAATCTATACGCATTGTTAATTAATTTGTGCGTAAAAGTATACGTAACGTGTGTTCTTCCTATATTAATTTACGCCTAAAATAACCCTTTATGTAAAATATTCTTAAACACTCAATTTCTTCTAGTTATTAACAAATTTTAAGGTATTAATTAAATTGAACTTGTTATGTAATGATCCCGTTTTAGCTACAAAAACTGCTACCTATCTGATTACTAAGCATTGGCTGTACCTAGCCAAGTAGAAACGCGTTTTTCTTAGCGTAGGCCGAACTGGAATGTGGTTATAGAAATTCTTACATTGAGGCCTGTGTTTAGTAAGCAGTAGATACCTAAATAAATAAATTCTTATTCGATGAGATTGAGTCGCTCGCTAAGATTGAACGACGTCCAATTACTAGTAATAGTTGTAGATAAGAAAAAGTATATTTTCTTAAGATTATATAACAGAACAAAGAAACATTATGTGTCTTTCTGAGTTTCACTAGTAAATTAACATTAACATAAGCAATCACTTTTTCCTTAACCTCGAATCCTAAATCACAAGTGAAAGAGTTGTCATACGGTAACAGTACTCGCTTAGCATTAGAAAGCTAGTTACATGCAACAATGAAATAACAGTAGGCTATTTGTATACGGTATTCTAACTTTGAGCCACAAAACTTTAAAGACGGGAGTGTTGGCGAAAAGCATGATTTATGTCTGACACATGACAGTTACATATGCATATAACTTAAATTCCAGACAAAGAAACATATATTATAAGGCTTTAGGTAGACTTGCTACTTATAAAATTGTCTAACGGCTGCTTGGCGACTTTTTTATATTGTCAAGTCATTGCTAAAGTTCTTGCTTACTCGTTTAATAAAGATATCCTTTGAAAATAATCTCGTAGCGTGATCTTAGACAATCTGATCAGTATCGCAGGATACATACATGAATCTTAAATGTTCTTTTCATTTTCTGGCTAATCACAAACGTACCTATAGCGTATAGGACTTAGAAATATGTAAAAGGTTTGATTTGAGAAAACAATAGCACATTACTTTATATGATTTGATTGAAATAGAAATTACGCGTACTGTAACTAAATCCTTAGACGCCACGTTAAAGCAAAATGTGGCAAGTTTGCTCGGATCCTTTTACTCGGTTGGCGGCATCTGTGATTGTTCATTGTTAAAGGATAATTTCTATTATAAAGCATCTGCGTTAACAGTAATAACACATTATCTCGTTAAATATTTTTGCTTTAGTTTCAAGTCTTGACTACAAAATTCTTTATATTTTTGCACAAAAGGTTTTCATTTGTAGCTCTTTTTAAAATGCTAAACTTCCACGAAATGACTTGAGACAAATTGAAACAAGGAGATGTGAGCTCAAGCTACATACAACTCGAATATTTTAAAATCTAACAAGTTGTTCACACAATATGAATTTCTGGGAAGATTCCATTTTCTCGTGAATACGAAGCAAATTGTGCATAAAACACGTCTTTTAAGGCGAATCACTAGTAAAAAATATAAAGTAACTAAATGAAAATTGATTTATGGTTTTAACTTATTTAAGTTTTAATGCAGGTAACCTAGATTAATCATAAGTTAGGTACAAACATTTTGAAACTTTTTATTAGTGTCCATTTTGTTGAATCCGAATTTCAATAAAATAAAAGTCAAACAGACCCTTTCAAGATTTCACTGAACTACTTTATCTTGTTGACAAGACCCTTTTCCGTACAATTGAAACTTTTTGATAAATCTTATTAGTTTTACTTTACTATAAACAGGTAACTGAGTTTCTTTGCACACCGTTCGCTCACAAATAGAGTAGAAAATAGAAAGAAAGACAGAAAAGTAGTTTCTTAGCTCCGTGACATAAAAGTACTAATGGATAATAAAAGAATAATGATATAAGTGGCGTCACCGATTAGATTAATACTGTGGCCCGAACCCGTAAGCTTAAGTCTACAGTGCCATGGACTTGAGCCTTCATAGATGTTTTAGTACGTACTAGAAGAAATGTCATTGATAATGATTTTATTTTTACAGGTTATTTAGGGTATGCAACATCGGAGTATATGGCGTCGACTCCAGCGCCTGCGATACATCCTCAGGACTCTAGGGCAAGTCCACCAACACCTCCTTGTGGGAGAGTAGGTCGGTATCGGGGCTCTGCGTCTGCGCGCCTTCGACAGCGCATGCGTGACATGGTGCGCATCATAGGTGGACGGCCTGCGCCACCTGGCAAGTGGGCCTGGCAAGTTGCTGTGCTCAATCGATATAAGGTAATTTTATGACATATTGTTTATTTATAGTAGGTTAAATGAGTTGACTGCACGGTTGGCGCGGTGGCTGGGTAACCAGCTGCGGGTTCGATTCCCACACGGAACAATTCTTTGTGTGATCCACATAATATTGTTATTTCGGATCTGGGTCTCATGTATATGTAAACTTGTGTGCTTGTAAACGCACCCACGATACAGGAGATAATCCTAGAGTGAAATTTTATTTATTCCAAAATTAAATCGTATGCTTAAACTGTAGAGACATTTGCACCAGAAGTACGTACTTAAGCAAGTTTTATTAAAATCTAGGTTATTTTCTTTGATACCTAACATTTTTAAACATTATATTTCTTTAAAAATCAGTTCAAAGGTTTATCAAATAATAAAACATTTGATTGAACAGTCCAACAGAGCCACACCAAATAATTCCGTAACTGTCTACCGCAGGCAATTGGAATTTGTAATTTGTTCACAAAATTGGATTACATGTTAATTTTACACTTATTTGCATTCCGCGGACTTTAGAAATATGGAAATAGTAAAGTCATTTAACCGACACTTAAAAAAAGTAAAATTCTGTTAATAAAGTGAGTTAATGAACCCAGAGCTCTCACGTTCAAAATGTTAGCTTTATAATAATTGCTTGTATTTAATTTTAACCCAAAGCTCGATTAAAATCTTGGTCTTTGAGAAGTGACTGGTTCGTGTGCCACAGGCGTTTACTGTTTTAATGTGTTGTTGTTATTTTAGTAATTATTGGTCTGTAAATTATTTTCCAAAAATGTGTATAAGAAAAGAGAGTAATTACATTGATACATGCTGTTTCTAGGCTAAAATAAATTAAGTACACAACGTACTTTACAATAATTTTTATGTTAATATTTACGTTTTTATTCCATTTGAATTAGGTACTCTCTTACGTAACTGTTCGATGAGGTAACTCGACTAATTTCAAGCCATGTCGGGGCCCATAGCCTTATGACTATGAGTAACGCAATGATTTTTGAAAGACCGAATGGCATGCATACAAAAATAGTAATGGTCTTGCTTTCGAAAACTAATTGGAAATAAATCTAGCTATTTACTTAATCTACATTTATCGTGTCAGCTTATCTTTCAAGCTTTCTACTACATAACTTACAGGAAATGTAATTAAGGAACTATTCGTAAAATACAAATAAGAGTGATTGCTACAAAAAAATATTTATTTCGTTAGTAAAAAACAGAGTCACGCACAAAAGTATTTGCTTTAATTGTTTGGCTAATTTGTTTAGAAGTTACTGCCTGCGGTTTAGTCGATGTTATTTGCATACACGCGATGGTTAACTTACGTTGGTTTGGTTATAATTATGTTAATTTCTTAGATTGTCGCGCGTCTGTTTATGTTCTACATTGTTGGGGTAATTTGGAGATATTTCAATTACTAACTTGTTAATGGTGTTGTGATGGCATTTTTTTTTGAGTTTGGAAAATCATCCATTTACTTCTCCCGCCTTGTGCGAGGCGAGAGGGAGTGTCAGACTCTTACTGACTAAAAACCACCCCATTCCTACTTCTGCCCTTCGAGCCAGAGCCCCGGTACCCTGGGTTGGTGTAACGAATGGAGTTTCTTGGTCGTTCTTCTCCATTCGAAGCTACACTTTGGAACGAGCACCTAGCTTCACTGACGGACAGACTGATAGACTATTATTTCTTTGTTGACGTTTCAAAAGTACCTAAGTGTATGGTTTAATTGGAATAAATGATTTGACTTTGATTTTGACTTTGGGCAAAGTATTATATAACTTTTAAAAATGGAAGTTTAATATCTACACATCTGCCATAAAGTTATCTGTTTTCTCCAATAAGTGGTCCCACGAAAGGTATTCTGAATAACTCTTTTAACTTTTAGAATTACTGTGACCTTCCAATGAACTTTTTAATAAAATAAGTCTACCTTAGGTAAGACCTAAAAGCCAATTAAGTCGACGTCGACGATGTAGGTTTAGGCTTCTATTCAAAAATATCTTAATTTTGCTCATACTGAGAAAGCACTCGAAACATACTTACTAAACATCAAATTGGTTTTAGGGAATTCCTATTATTATTCAGGTACTCATCTAATTTCGTATCTGTGTAATTACGATTACTTTATAAGATAGCTTAGGAAAGGATAAATAGATTTCTTTTAAATAAATCCTGCGGGATTAAGTGGACTTTCAATGAAGTTACATCAATGTTTCTTTGCTAGAAGAAAGAAAATTCTTTTATTCTTTGTATTAACATATTTTTTGACTACTAAATATGATAATACCACATCACCCCCTAATTCCCTCAGGGTTACTACTCCTTCACCACAACTCACACACCACAACACCTTTTAATAATGTTTATCCCAAAATTTACTAGTACACCGGGCACAACTTCCGATTTCCTGCTACTTGAAAAAAAAACCGAAACCATTTTTATAATTATATTTTGTATGTGCAACGGTTCTTATATGTATGGTTATCAAGAATAAGAGTTTGTACCAAAAATCATATTGATCTGTCATCAAGAAGGCGGTTTTTTAATTTTAATGACTACATTTTACTCAAACAAACAAACTGGTTAAGCTAAATAAAACCGTTTAAAAACACATAACTAACAATAATATTACCTACCTACATATTAATACTTTGAGAAAAGGATGGTACGGCCGTGCAGTTTTTTTTTGCTCGACTTGTCGGGGCCTCCGACATTGCCGTACCCCCAGATAATGTTGTTTTATTTAATACACACCAAGCCCGTAGCTAATTACGTGCAAGGGGCCGTAATCAGATAGCCCCTCACTCCAATTAAACCTTTCTTAAGCAAATATTGTAAGCGACTGCACCATAATAGGACGGATCCTTTACTTACCTTAATCTATATATATAAAACTCTTCCGTTACTGAGTGACTGACTGACTGACAGACAACGCACAGTCGAAACTACTGGTCGTAGACAGCTGAAATTTGGAATGTAGGTTCCTTGGGATATGTAGGGGAGCACTAAGAAAGGATTTTTGGAAATTCAACCCCCAAGGGGGGAAAAGGGGTAAAAACGTTTCTATGAAAAATCTTATTCCTTGGGTTTATAAACTTGAAACTTGGCATGAACACGTACATAGGCAAGTAAATATGTTTGACATTATAAGTTTTTTCAAACTACCCTCCAATCGTGATTTAGGGGTGCGATTGGGTGACTGATTTATTAACGCACAGCCGAAACCGCTCGGTATAGGAGTCTGAGATTTTGAACAGAGGTTCCTTTAGTAACATAAGTGAGCACTAAGAAGGGATTTTTGAAATGTCAACCCCCAAGGGGGGAAACGGGATAAACTGAGCCGGGGCTGCGGGAAAGTTCTAACGAGATACCGTGGCCCCGGAACGCAAAGGGCAACTGAAGGAACGAGGTGGATTTTAGTCAGTAAAAGTCTGACACTCCCTTCCGTCTCACACTCCCAGAGCGGGAGAGGTCATTTGATGATTTCCCATCCTTAAAAAAAAAAAACTTTGTATGACAACTTTCAGTCGTCTCTTTAACATACATAATTATGTACATACATGCATAACATTAATAACATCACGCCTTTAAATCCCTATTTTGTGTTAACACTACCCATACAAACAGCTAAAAGGAAACAAGTGAAGAGACGAAATTTGTTCGCATCCATTTTCACCTAAATTCTTAACGTTAATGAGATTTACTTTTTATTATCAGGTCAACCTAATAGCCTCACATGTACGTATAACTTCGTAAGAATTTTCTTTCAACTCCTAACCGTTGAGGAGTTGTACCTTCCATCATCAGCTCATTCACATGGGATGATGACTATCAGACTGTGGAAGAAAAAGCCCTGTCGAGATCATTAAAAAACGCTATATATAACCGAATTACACGTGGGCGAAGCCGCGGGCGGAAAGCTAGTCTATATATATAAAACTCTTCCGTTACTGAGTGACTGACTGACAGACAACGCACAGTCGAAACTACTGGTCGTAGACAGCTGAAATTTGGAATGTAGGTTCCTTGGGATATGTAGGGGAGCACTAAGAAAGGATTTTTGGAAATTCAACCCCCAAGGGGGGAAAAGGGGTAAAAACGTTTCTATGAAAAATCTTATTCCTTGGGTTTATAAACTTGAAACTTGGCATGAACACGTACATAGGCAAGTAAATATGTTTGACATTATAAGTTTTTTCAAACTACCCTCCAATCGTGATTTAAGGGGGTGCGATTGGGTGACTGATTTATTAACGCACAGCCGAAACCGCTCGGTATAGGAGTCTGAGATTTTGAACAGAGGTTCCTTTAGTAACATAAGTGAGCACTAAGAAGGGATTTTTGAAATGTCAACCCCCAAGGGGGGAAACGGGATAAACTGAGCCGGGGCTGCGGGAAAGTTCTAACGAGATACCGTGGCCCCGGAACACAAAGGGCAACTGAAGGAACGAGGTGGGTTTTAGTCAGTAAAATTCTGACACTCCCTTCCGTTCCACCCAGAGCGGGAGAGGTCATTTGATGATTTCCCATCCTTAAAAAAAGACTTTGTATGACAACTTTCAGTCGTCTCTTTAACATACATAATTATGTACATACATGCATAACATTAATAACATCACGCCTTTAAATCCCTATTTTGTGTTAACACTACCCATACAAACAGCTAAAAGGAAACAAGTGAAGAGACGAAATTTGTCCGCATCCATTTTCACCTAAATTCTTAACGTTAATGAGATTTACTTTTTATTATCAGGTCAACCTAATAGCCTCACATGTACGTATAACTTCGTAAGAATTTTCTTTCAACTCCTAACCGTTGAGGAGTTGTACCTTCCATCATCAGCTCATTCACATGGGATGATGACTATCAGACGCAAATACTTAAACAGATCTATGAAATTGTCAAAAACGTAATTGCCTGTAAATTTGAGGTTTGCCCTTGATTTCCCTGGAATACCATCATCAGATCCTGACTAGGTTGAACTAGGAACAACGGGACCAACTTGAAAGTATACTCTACCGGAAGGTGGAAGAAAAAGCCCTGTCGAGATCATTAAAAAACGCTATATATAACCGAATTACACGTGGGCGAAGCCGCGGGCGGAAAGCTAGTTGGTAAATATACGTTAATTAGTATGTCTCCTAAGATTTTATTGGATTATTATTTATTTACTTACGGTATATCAACGTACGATAATGTTTCGAGGTGAATGAGGCCCAGTAGGGCTGATGCGTGATCCGGAGCTGCGGACTACCTAGTGGGTTTATCGGGACTCCGGCTCGAAAAGCAGGAGTAGGAACGGGGTGGTTTTTAGTCAGTAAGAGTCTGACACTCCCACTCACCTCGCCCAAGGCGGGAGAAGTCATTGGATGATTATCCCCTCTCAAAAAAATGTGGTAAATGAAGAGAGCAGAGATGTAGTTCTAGTATTAGTAGAAGTATTCCACAACGAAATAAGTAAATATTTTATTTATTCTCAGTTGACTGTTCAAAGGAAGAAAGAATTTGACTAGAACAGAGAAAGTTTCAATATTTTCCATGAATTTCGTTTAAGCCTTTATGTTTCGCTTCAGAAATATTTAAACTGAAACTTGCTAGTTCTGAAATGTCCCTTGACCTATTTTCAAGTTATTTGTTTGAATTCAAATTAGTATTCAAAGAGGAATTTGCAGTGTGTTCTGGGACATTTATTTTAATACTAGCTTGTATTCGAACTTCTATTCGCACATAATAATGGGGAACTTTACTTTTCCATTGGAAATTTTCAAAATTCTAAATAAAATTATCGATTCTAGTTAAACATTAACTTAACTTGACATTTTCATGAAGAAAACTACCGAATAGCGATTGAATTATAGATTAAAGTTTCTGACTTATTAGTATTTAAAACAATTTCACTATCGACATAGTTTAATAATATTCAAAATTTAAAGTACAAATCACAAAATAGTGCTGGAAAACCAATAATTTCCTTGGCTACCTTCCATACAGAGGTGCAATAAATTACAAAATTCTGCAGTGTAGGGCTACAGTGAGACATTATGGCCGTCTAGATAGCCCATTTGCAGTAGCGTATACGACATTTTTGGCATTCAATGTAACACATTTACCTTGATATCGTGTTAAATGACTGTTTAGTACATTAGTCACTAGCGGTGTGAATTTAGTAGGGCTGACGCCTGATCCCGAGCTACGGACTACCTAGCGGGTTTACCGGGGCTCCGACTCGAAAAGCAATAGTTCTGTTATGATAAACAATGAAGCAATTATCTTAAACATCTGGGTCTTCCTACATTTCCGATTTAATTCCCTTTAGATAATCCCCTTTCAAATTTATTTTTTCCCTTCTGGGATCACTGTCAAGCATTTGACTTCAGTTGTCAGCATTTTGTTGATTAGGATTCAGTTCTGCCTTACTTTGAATTACGAGCTATGGGCGGTATTTATTATCAGTGAAAATTCATTTCATATAAGGGTGATGATTCTACTTTCAAGGGAAAACTTAAATTATCACCAAAAAATGTATTCAAATCGTTACAATTTAAATCACGAACAAATTATAAAGATAAATAATAAAATAAAATATCATAATGATAAAAGATCATAAACCACGTCGATGCTTTTCACATATAAGCATAAAAATCTCACCGAAAGGGATTAAAACGATTGTTCTATGTACCTACTTCTACTTCTTTTATTATTATTTTGTACGCCAATTATGGCAAAACATGTTGAGACTTACAATTTTCACTGTACTATCTGCATTTGCATTTACATGTATAATGTTACCTACACATGTTTTTACATATAAAATCTTTATCTTTACTTTGAGTACAAAACATATATCAATAGTGGCATTGGTATCTTTGAAAATATTTTTCTACGATATACGAAATTGAATGTTTTACAGGAAGCATTCTGCGGCGGCACCCTCGTCTCACTCCGTTGGGTTGTGACGGCGGCACATTGCGTGCGCAAACGCTTGTACGTGCGGTTGGGCGAGCACGACCTGCTACTCAGGAACCGCGGCGAGGTGGAGATGAAGGTCACGGAAGCCGTCATACATCCTCGCTATGACCCTGACACGGTCGTCAACGATGTCGCTATGTTACGGTGTGTATGACATATCATAGTTTACGATCTATTGTGTCACTCTTATCATGCCCCGTCAGATGGCTGCGGCTGTGGCTGTGAATCTTACTATTGTTACAGCGTGAAATATTTTTTGTGATGTTACATAATAGAGCTATTTTTGGTTTATTCATTTCAAAGTTGTATAAGTCCATTGGCGGCGGCGATTGCTTACCATCAGGTGATAAAAAAGGTTACCTACACATTTATAATTCAATAATAAACAAAATTGTATATCGATATAATCAGTCACTTAACAAAGCAGAGTTCAAGTTATCCTCAACCGAAATAAACTTTGCAATCATCATAAAAATGTCATGAAAAGTATTTTTAAGCATTGAAACGGATTTAAAATTGATTGAATGGTCCGACGTTGCCCTTTGCATTGTAACGAGGGACGATTCATATCCTTTAGCCGACACCTACGCGTGCGTAAACAGGCTTATACAGCGGTTTATGCTAACGCGCAATAATTATCTAGCTCTTTGTAATTAAATACCTGCGATTTTACATATTAACTCACCTTTTTCAATTGAGCTATGTAAGATCAAAGTCAAAGCATTTATTTTAATTAATCCTAAATTAGGCACTTTTGAAACGTCAAATTGAATTGTCCGTCAGTCTGTCTGTTAGTGAAGCTATGCGCTCGTTCCAAAATGTTGTTTC
This sequence comes from Spodoptera frugiperda, assembly GCF_023101765.2. Taxonomy (NCBI): domain Eukaryota; kingdom Metazoa; phylum Arthropoda; class Insecta; order Lepidoptera; family Noctuidae; genus Spodoptera; species Spodoptera frugiperda. The sequence continues at coordinate 6,881,982 of NC_064231.1, read as the reverse complement.
GAATGGAGAAGAACGAGAAAAAGACTCCATCGTTACTCTTTTTATAAAATGTTTTTTACAATATCCCTACATATTTACACCTAGAGCTTATGAATTGTTTGCGAATATCAATTTCATTTATTAAATGAAACTTCTGTGACTTTCTGCAGCTGGTCTTACATAAATGTGTTAGTACATTGTCAGATTACTTTAATACAAGTAAATTGAATAGCGTGTTCATTCCCGTTTAACGACGAAATTGATAAGATTATAGTGCTCAGCATTACAATATCGCCTCCCGTCCAAACTTCAAGGCTATCGCATAATATTTTTTCCCTAGAGCCTCTCCGCTTTAATGGGGAGTTATCAATTTTATGACGGACCGTGCTTAAACATCAACCCAAAGCTTTAGAATTTGAGTAATATTTATTTACACCATTTTATAATGTCCCTTTTTACGAAAAAATAGGAAAAAGTAAGAGTTTCACACAATTATTACGTTTGTGAGAAAAATTTAATTATTATCACTTTCATTAGAACGTAAGACGGGATATTTACCATGTTTATTTATGTCTATGAGTTTCCAATATTTCGGCACTGTTGCAAGCGCCATGATCACGGATGAACTGGCAACAGTGCCGTATGTATCCCGTCTTACGTTCTAATGATAGTATAAGTGACCATGTCAGTTTAAAAACGTATATTATCACTTTATTGCTAAATTATTGTGGTTTACATACTAACAAACTAAATTGTAACTTTTGTATGTAGAATCTATTAATAACTCAAGTGTACGTGAAAGTATGTTTGATCTAAGAATACTCCAATTTATTCACGTACGGACAAAGTAAGTTTAGCCTAAACCGCTGAGTCTAGAAACATATCTCAGGTTGTTTATAAACGAGACGATACTGTAGAAGGAAATTGCTGAGGAAGAGCTTTTAAGCAGAAATTGTAACGTACTCGTACCTACATCATTATTTATTACTCCATAGCATTATTTTACTGTTTCGGAGTATATAATAATAGCTCTTATGTAAAGGTGTTTTATGTAATCAGTATTTTAATTAAACGTTACCCTACACTTATTCCTCTAATTTTTCCTACGTCGTGAGTGCGTTTGGAAACATACAATTTTACATGCACTTGACACCCAGAGTTGAAACAACAGCTGGGGATGACACAAAAAGTTGTTCCGTGTGGAAATCGAACCCGCTACACCAGTTGCTCAGCCACCGCATAACCGTGCAGTTAAATTAATTATTCGACCTTTTACAGATGTAAGGTTCGATTCCTGCATTTTTTGTGGGAAAAATATGAGTATAAACTGTTTCGATATAGTCACATAAAATACATTTAAATAGGTCCGACTATCAGTACAGATGCTGGTCGTATCCTTTTTATGACAGCTTGGGGTTTAGGTATTATTCAGTTCAGTCCCGGTCCACAACACATCGTGAATAAATATTCCATTTACCATACGTTCCAAATATCTATAAAAGCCATCAAAGCTCTTTTCAATATTTGTACCTTATGTTTCCGTCCGACCCTATCAAATGTAGTGGAAATATTTTCACAGTAAATTTTTGATGCAATGTGTAGGGAATATTCTGTATTTTATATTGCAACATTAGTTAAATTATTATAAAATACTTTTTGGTAGTAATAGCATTTTAGCAATGTAGAAACGGGCATGCAGTATCATATCATATCTATTAATATTGTGTAAAAGAATAATTTACTTTTCTGTTAACAATATAAGTTCCTAATTAAAAATGTATAATTAATACAAACCTAGACCAAGAGATTTAAGACGCTCGCTTCTCATGCATGAGGGTGCGGATCGATAAACGGCAGATACATCTATATGTTCTTTCTATGATTATTTAGACACCACTGACAAACGATGAAGAAAAGTATTGCGAGGAAATCCGGGCTTATTATTTCTAATTATGAGTTTAAAATTGCATTTAGAAAGTGCGATGAAACCTTCTCTATTTGAGGAGAGGCTTTGGTCAGCAGTGGCCACTAATAGACTGTTGATGATGATGACGAGTAGAAACCCATTGTTAGAAAGAGACACACGAATCCCTATTTTAATTTAATTTATAATTCAAACAATGCTTATAAGATCAACGAGTCTTAATAAGTATTAATAAGTATTTATAAAGACTTTACTATGACTCTCTTCATATGTACAATTAAATTTACTTTCATGCTGCTAACTGCATTCTTAAAATAGAAGAAATAAATCTAGAAATAGTTCAAAACAGGAATAAATAACGGGTTGAACCGCAGGGTAAAAATGCAACGGTTTTATTTGATTGCGACCTCCCACTCATTCAAGAGCACACACTTAATTGCAGTGCGGAAAATCGTGGTGGACTGGACACTTGACCGACTTTTTTAATACCTTTTGTTACTGGCTAAGAACGTCTATGAATACGTAGATTTATATCAATTTTATTACACTTATATGACAAGTATGTATGAAAGAATGTATGGGTGTTTGTCACTTGATGGTGTCGGGCAGATCTTGATCTAATTTCGTATAAGATTTGATTTATAGTCTAGAATGGTCTAGAATAGCAAAAAGGCTTTTGTTTATTTAGAGATAATGAGAGTGGATTGAGTAAATATCTAGCTATGATGTTATCCATATAAGTCTAAAAAATCGGAAATCGGAAGAGCGTCTATTTCTTCAGAACAGAATATATAATGGTAATACATAGTATGCGTCGTAAATAATAATATTTCCTTCGTATTGCTGAAGTTCAGCGCTCCACAGTTTATTATTGGTAATATTTTTGAATTGGCAAAGTAACGCATACATAATACGAATGTGAGCCGAAATTGTGGGATCGTAAATCGAATGAAATTTCCATAATTTTGTAATGAAAGAATATTACAATATTAACGGCATATCTCGAGTTCCACGAAGTATTTGTTTGAGTTTGTAAAATATATTACCGTATTTCTGTTTAGTCTGACACCCATTTTATCGTTATATGGTATTTGTGTTTGTTTAAAATGTGTAATTACGAACAAAATAAACATGTTTACATTTGACATCGACGTGTCTACTCGGGTGCAAATGAACATTATTAATTTTAAGTTAATTTAGTTGTACTCGTAATGCGAGATATTTGATGAATGTGAATTTTGTAATTTACCTTTACTAGACATATGAATTTGCTTGATTATATTTTAAGAATAGTTTCATAAATTTCAGTTCATTGACTGTACAAAAAGGTCGATAGATGTCTAGGGACAAATTATAATATAATTATAATAACAATGTTCATGAATTATTAAAAGTACTCTTGTGTTTTATAAATGTAAATAGGCAATTATAATCCGCTACAAGATGTCTTCAGCTAAATCTTCCTAAAAACTTTCAAATCGGCCAATTAAAACGACCTCCATCTAGCTTTAACACCTGCATCTACCTATATTTTTTTATTTCAAGTGAGAAAATCATCCAGTGGCTTCTCCCGCCTAGGGCGAGGTGAGAGGGAGTGTCAGACTCTTACTGACTAAAAACCACCCGTTCCTTCTCCTGCTTTTCAAACCGGTGTCCCGGTTAACCCGTTAGGTAGCCAATAGCTCTGGATTTTTCCACCTTTAAGATTATAATAACAAAACCTTTTTTTTTATTGACAGATTACCGGAGCCTGCTCGGCCGGACTTAGGCCATGGCGTGGCATGTCTGCCGGCACCCCATCAACCACTGCCGCCCCATACTTCCTGCGTTATATTGGGATGGGGTAAGAAAAGGCCTACTGACGTTCATGGGACCAGAGTATTACATGAAGCGCAGGTATGTAATTTATAAATTGTTACTATGTAACTATACGGTTGAAAATGATAGGGAATAAATCTAATTGATGTAGGTACATTTTTCAACTTAGGTTGTTATTTCTAAAACTTAAAGAATGGCGCAAATGTCCGTATAAAAACTTTGGTATCGGATCAACAAAGTAGACAAAATTGAACTTTAAGACCCTAATAAGTTATGCAAATCGTAGTAGGCGTAGTCTCACTCAGGTCTATAGTTAACGAGTAATGAATTGCGAACTTCACAATGGGCTCTTGTAAGTTGAACGTGATGATAAGGTCTAAATTTCAACGCAGCTTACTAGATAGAGCTTGATTCACATGAGACGAATAAAGACTTTGTAAACTCATAAGCTTGTGATACATGTTTAAGTTACACTGCGAATATTTCACTAACAGCTCAAGCAGTTTAGTTGCTTGTCTTTTTGAAGCTTAAAATTATAATGATGGATTTTTGTACAAAGTTTTAAAGAGTTTAAGGAGTTTTAATGTGTTTTTGATGTTTGTTTTTATAGAGACTTTGTTGATTAAGTGGTTGCTGTGGGATCGATTGCAGAGCACGATGTCTTTTTTTGAGGGTGAAAAGTCGTACAATGATTTCTCCCGCCTTGGGTGTGGTGAGAAGAGTGTCAGACTTTTACTGACTAGAAATCACCCCGTTTCTTCTCCTGTTATTCGAGTGCTTTGATCCATGAGGCCAATAAAGTATTGTATCTAAATACGACTTTTGACTTCATTTGTTGCCAGATAAAGACAAATCCAGCGAATTTAGGTCTAAATAATGTCGTAGAATATGTTAGCAAAAACTGGCTGGAAATTGAAGACTTACGCTGAATCCTCAATTTCGTAAAAGCATCAGCTTACGAAAACTGATTTGTCTTTGAAAGATTTATAGATACGCAAATTCTGATGAACTGAAATAAGTTCCAACAAATAATGTAACTTCAATAGTTCTGTACATTATTTCGTTTCGAACCTTTTCCTCGCGATAAGACTTAGTCAAGCCTTTTATTAGTTTCTAGGGGCCCATAGAGTTTTTGTCGGGATAACCTCGTAAACTAAGTGAAAGTAGTATATTTATATGTGAAAATGCTCGTGTAAGTAGTGGGTAGATTTATTCTAATTTCTTCTAGTATGTTACGAAGTTAGTGAAACATTTTGTCTAATGTTCCTAGAACCGTTTTTCCCGTTACTGATTCTGTACTACTGAGAATTTGTTTTACACCAAATAAACTCGGTATTTAACCCAAATGTAGTACAGAATTCAGAAGCTACGTGCCTTTTAATTTACGTAATTAAGAGTCTTAATTAAAATCCTAACACTTTATATAACGCAATCTGAGTCTAAACTTAGGTACAAATTGTGTGCCTAAATATAAAGCCTTCAAAACTTAGCATTATTATAATTATAGCAAGTCGATCTTGGATTAGTTTAAAGATTCAATGTTTTCACAACTACGAGAATATCAATTTACATAAAGATTAAAGTATAAAGTGAAGATCTTAATAGAACTAGACAGATAGTCCCGTGATTTTATTTTAGTAACTGTTATTTTGGTCTGGTAGGCTTAATACTAGTTTGATTTATGTTTATCGAGATCGAAATTAGCAGCTAAACGGGCTCCGGCTCAACAAGCAGGAGTAGGAACGGGGCGGTTTTTAGTCAGTAAGAGTGACACTCTCTCTCGCCTCGGGCGGAAGAAGTCATTGGATGATTTTCTCGCCTTAAAACAAAAAAGTAAGAAAACAAAGTAGTTCGCTACAAACCTTTTTGGTTATTATGCACCAGAAAGTATTGATTATATCATTGAAACCGTGACATTATTTAATGATCTAAGTATATTATGTGCAAATAGCTAAGACATATGGCAGTATGTATTTTCTGCAGGAAGTCTTTCAAAGGTATAATTTTAATCTCGTTGCTCTGTGTTATTATTTCTTTTCTCAGTTTGTCATACGAAGAGAAGTATTGCAAATTACAGAGAGAGCTATTTTTTACTACAAATGAATAGTATTGTGTGTAGACTTATATGTAATAATATTACATTACGTGTAGATGGTTATCATGTAGAGGATAATATGCACCCACACGATATTCTTGGTTTAGTCTGAGTTTGAATAATGAATGCCGAAAGAAAAACTTTGTGTAGGGAAATATTTAATATCATTAAAGTTAAATAACATTAAATATTTAATATCATTAAATATTTTTATAATAACTATCGTGAGATATACTAAATCAACTAAAAAACATGGTTTAGTAGGCTTTTAAATATATGTACCACGGTTTAGCTGCCTGACGTCGCGCACACGCTGCTCATGTTGAAGAGTCCCTCTGTACGAAACTAGTAAAGCTTTTTTCTATTAATTCACGTGAGTAAACCGTGATTTTTTGTTAATTAAATGTGTAAATGTTGTTTTAATTATGAAACTACTTAGTTCTATATTGTATCTATCTAAAACAATCTCTACTACGACTAGGTTGGCAAAACAAACAAATATTGAACAGAACTTTGTTGTTAGTTTGTTATAAGGAAATATAACCAGGAGCACTAAACAAAGTTTCAAGTGGTGGGCAGTAGTATCGACATGATTATGTAACGGAAGATTTTATCAACATGAATCTATTAAAAGTAAGACGAAGCCTGCGGCGAGAAGCAGTTGTCTTGTCGGGGATAATGCTTCAGTGGGCGGAATTGTGAACGAGCAACGTAGTATAGTAATTTCAACAAAATATCTCTTTGGGCATTACGAATGAACGGGCAAACTTAACTGTGGCCTGCAACTTCGTTCGCGCGGAAATTGATATTATCGTGGGAGTCTAAGGTGCATAAATTGCAAAATTGGTATCAATATAAGATCAATAGGTGTTGTTAAATTTAACTATAACTGAAATACAACTTATCAAGGGATATGAAATAAAATATGTACTTAAACGTGGAAAATATAGTCCGCCCCGTATTTGATATTTTCCGGAATTTTATGCCTCTTTACTTTACCGTTAAATTGATAAACAAATACCTATGTCCTTTGTTATTTGTAAAAAAAGTATAAAGTATAAAATATTGTATTGTCCAAAATCCATATTGACGTTGAAATAGGAAATGTAAGTAATGTCAAAGATGATAATCAATCTATATCTTTCGTCAATCACAAGTTACTGAACAAAACCCAAATCTCACCATTTTGTAGAAACGTTTTGTCCCATCTGGGGTCGCGTTTGTCTGGGGCCTTATTTTATACGCATTTATCAATGAGATATTGGCAATATGGTTTATCGTTTATACAACCGATACCTGAATTATGTATCAATGGTTATGACTGAATTGTTTAGAAGGCTTTGACAATCTAGAATCTAGAAAAAAATCAAGTGTGTGTTTGTAATATTGAAATAATCACCATTTACTAAATGCATATTAATATAAATACGATACATACACCAAAGTAATATTATTTACTATTTTTATCTGTCTGTATATCTGTTTATTCTGACTAATCTCTGGAATGGCTGAACCGATTTTGACGTGGCTTTTATTGTACCTACTAAGGAGTGACTTAGGCAAATTTTATTAGTCACAAAGTGCGTCATCAACACGAGCGAAGCAGTGGGCATCAACTAATAATCTATAAGAGTTTCTAAAAACAAATTGGTTTTTAAGGAAAGACAACATTATGTCGAGAAAAAATTGCATGTTGGTAGCTGCTGACTGAGTGAAATGGACAGAGCTTAGATTTGACGACGAAGGTATTAAATTTTCAATTTGAAAATGTTAAAAAATATTTTTAATATTACGTGGAACTTGTGTGAAACGTGTGTAGTAGATATATACCAAATGCATCTTTAGTATTCAAAGGTGTACCTACATGTACGACGAATATTACATGTGACATCCATATAAATATTCATAGCAGTAAGTTTCGAAACGAATATATTAAAACATTATAAAAGCCTGCTTGTAATATTTAATATAAAATCTAGATGGAAAAGTGAGAACTTAAATTATTCATAGTTATGAGAATAATTAAAACATCCGAACAGTTCAGATAGGTATTTGAATAGCAATAAACCTTGGCGTTATTAATTAAAAAGTTTTTACCCTGATCCTCACTTTTTAATTTTAATTTAAACTTTATTTAAAAGTTTGAAAAAGATTAGAACAGATATTAGGCTCACCTATTTGTTAATAGGGAAGCATAACGATGCTCAAGTTTTACGCATTTAAAGCTGAATTGAAATGTAAAATTTTGTTTTGCAAAGTTTCAAAGGTTTCGGCCCCTAATTTGTGGAATGTTTCATCGAATATTTTATAACATTCGAGAAATTTTCTCTAAAAAGTCTCGTTGTTATCATTGGGTCTATATCTTTGGTAGTTAGCAAAAGGCTTCTATTTTTTTCTATACTTTATAGTATATGGTTTTTAAACTACAATATTTAAGTCTTTAGCTGCCAATGGAAAACTGTTAAAGGCAAATCCTCCGCTATCGTCGGTCACCGGTGACCACCATGGCGTTCAATATGATAAATTAATAACGAATAATAACGTCCTCAGTTAAAACTACATATCTATCTGCCGACATATTCTTACAGTCATTATATTATTAGCAGACTTCTTACTATAACAAATCAATACATACATATATACATAAATTAGAATTTTTCAAACAATATTTGAATTGCTAACTCGATATTACAATACCCTTAGTACATTTAAAGTAATCAAAACGAGAACGCGCTCGGCATCTAATTTACGGGTTCGAATAAACCAACCAATCAGAGCGCCGAATGCATTCTGGTTTAACGTAAAGCAAACTTGTACTAAGAGTACAGGCCTATACAAAGCGATTTGCGCTTAATATGTTTGTTCCAGGAAATGAGATGTCGATTACATTCACTTACAGAAGAACAGACGCATTCGACTGAGAAATTGCGATTACAATATCGAATAATGGCTTTATGTTTAAAATAGAACGTTTCAATGTCGGTATAAGACGTAGTACGAGTAATAGAAATGTTTCTATTTATAGATTGTCATACGTTTATTAATTATCTTTTAATTAATCGTCTTGTAGCGGTTCGGAGGTTTAAGAGGTTTGGGTTTGAAACCTACAAACGGCATGTAGTACAAATGTGACTTTTCCGAGTTATAATATGTACTTTCTAAGATTATTTAAGGTGAAGGAAAACATCGCGGGAAACCTAGGCTTATAATTTCTAATTATAAGTTTGAAATTGCCTTAAGCAAACGTGGTGATTAATGAAGGACTTAAAAATATTTATGTACCTATCAGCCTAATTAAATAGGCTTCTAAAATCTTCATAAGTTACTCCTTTACCTTACCTTATATTTCTTTTGTTCAGGTATCAACAATACAACAGGGAGTGTGCCGCCGTTCATACTGGCAGTACGCCATAACTGATGACATGGTTTGTGCGGGGCGAGGACGTAGAGACTCCTGCGCCGGCGACTCAGGGGGACCGCTACTCTGCAGGGACCGTACCATGAGATATTTCTTACAGGTAAACTAATATTTCTTTTTTTTTATTAAAATCAAATTCAAAATTATTTATTCATTGTAGATCACAGGTAGGTATATAATACATTCAAAACCTTTTTTTGAGTTCAGCTGTGTCCTGCCCATTTAGTCAAATATCAATGAATGCTTATGTCAAATGCATTATGAATTATTTAATAATTAAGTTTAAAATAAAATATTATAGGTAATACTGAACACGTCATGATTTTGGTATAGAATATTGTAGCAGAGATTTAGATTTAGACCAAAGCATCCAAATATGTAACTATACATTATAGGTAGGTACTATTTATTCTATGTACAGATAATGTAATACCCACTTCTCGTTAGTTAGGTCATGTTTAAGGTTTTAAGGAGCTTGACTAAATCATTAATGAGGCAGTATAGTTTTGGGCTTTACGCTATTATTGAGAATTTTCAAATACTATCCCTCATAATGCATTTAGAGATATTATAGACCAATACGAAAGTATTAAAAATATACTAGCTGTATGTTGATTTTGAAATTACTCTTAACAAAAATGCGAGATGTAATTTTGAATTAAATCTTATGTTTTTTTTCAACACAATTTCTTTAGATACTTAAACTTTTACAACACTTCGGGTGACAATCAACAATAATCACCATACTTTTATTACAATGGAAAAAATAAATAGATTTCAAAGAACAAAAGGACTTAAAAGAGAAATGAACTAAGAACAAAGAAAATTAGGAAGTTTTGAATTGGCGGTCGCCGCCGAGTAATCATGGCGGACCCTTTCATAATACTGTTAATATACTAAAAGTTGAATTAAATTTTAAATAAAGGAAATTTAAACTTCAAATATTAAAACACTAAAATATTAAGTCGTCTCCATTAAAAATATGATATTCTACTAACAGATACCTATCTATTTACCTTCAGAAAGAGTGCCAATGTGTTGGGACCTCAGTTTAATTTCCAGTTGTGGAGGTTTTTCACTTATACCAGTTCCCACTTAACCGAGTTTCACTGTATTTTATGATTAGTGAAAATGACACCTACATCTTAAAATACATATTACAATTAGTTGCAAAAAAAATACGCGTAGCAAAAGCAGGTTCCTAAATTTTAAAAGAATTTCACTCTAATTATTCCAGACTACGTGCACCTGTGTGGTTTTCTTAAACGGCTCTGGTTTTATAATAAACAGAATTAACAAAACGTTGTCTTGTAAAATTAATGGCGCTGGGACCTGGTATGCATATTTTACCAGGGCTGTCAAGCTCAGGAAATAAATAATAACCTGAGTGCTATCTGCGCTCAGTTATGAGCTACCTAGATATTAAGGTTAGGCAATATTTCAATAGATAGGGCTCAAAAGGTAGTCTAAGGTGAATACCAAAAGTTAGCATTTATCAGATTTGATGAAATGTGCCATAACTTTCGAGGAGATTTGACGCAGAACCGGAACAACTCTTTGTGTGATCCATAAATTGTTGTTTCGGGTCTGGGTGTCATGTCCGTATGAACTTGTATGTGTGTCAACGTATCCACGACACAGGAGAAAATCCTAGTGTTGGGCAACGGTTTTTTAATCAAACAATTTGTTTTATGTACGAAATTCAAATGGAAATCTCTGATTTAATACTTTTAAAAAAATATGCAGATAGAAAAAGTAAAATTTAAGTAGTCAACATCTAATGTTCTGATGGAAACATAAAACAGAATATTTTACTTTTAACGTCGACTTTGTTGATTGATAGATAAACACGAAAGTCAGGAAAATAAAAAAAGAATACTGAACGTTGAACAAAGAATCGCACCGTGAAAATCCTCGAAAAGGTGTTCCAATATAAACATTATTTTAGGGGGATTTCCAAAGGCTTTTAACGCAACAAACCGAGAAAGAATTAATAACAGTGATCAAGATGTTAACGTGTTTTTTGTTCGATAAAATATTGTTAGAAAATCTATCGAAATTGTAAGGAAAAACATAGAATTTACTATATTTTATGTTATTTTTCTTAAATCCACAAATTTCATCTCGTTCAATTAATTAAATTACTTATACATATACTTCCATGGGGGTAGGCAGATACAATGGAACGCCAGTTGCTACGATTTTACACATCTCTTTCGCTTCACCAACAGTCATCAGTCTTTTCATGCATGCTCGTCGGTTAAAGGTATTTTTTATTTAGCTTTTATTTAATATATCGCCAATCTGGTCGCTATATATATCTGTCTAGTGGGCCCTCTACCGATGGCAAAATAAATTTCTCTATGTGTAATTAAATTACTAACCTTAATATTAAATAATAACATTAAAATTCACAGCAAACGTGAACCCTTTATAAAAAATATTATGATTAATTTTACATATTAGCAATTGCTACTGCTTCTTCCGATTATTATTTGTTTACAAGCTACAAATATTATCAGGACCCGTGTTATTATAATAATTACTACGTATATATTTGTAATATAACGCTTATTATCTGTAATAGTCCTGTCAGAGATAATCGAAATGTCCCGGTTGAACGTAAGTACCAACAGCTAATGCGATAATGTTTCATGACTGGATCTGGATGAAATTCAACTGTATGGGAATGTAATATTGTTATCTGTAATACTATGGATAAGATTCATGTGATAATTTATTTAATGATTTCAATATGGTATTTCAACGAACAACACACGGTACTTATGTAGCACCATTTTAAAGAGAATTCTGTATGGCAACTATGAAACAAAACAAATTAATACAATAAAAAATACCATTCCTATATTTCAAAAGAACAAAGACAAGGTGTTTTTCCACCAGAGATGTGCTGTTTTGCGAGGATGTAATAGCTAAGCTGTGAAACTATGTGACCGATTTCATTGATACTAAGCTATGTAGCGGTGAGAGATATGTTATGATGATGTACAGCCGCAAAGTAACTGCACGAGGAAGATGCGCAGCTCGAGTATGCGATGTATTGATAGTACAGAAACCATCCATAGCACGCATCTTTCCATATTAAAAACATATATTTTAGTTAAACCCGTTTTCACCAGTGCTAAGGTACCAATGAATATGAGTGGTGGAATCCAAATGCATCCTCAACAACGTAGCATAGCAAATCTCTGATGGAAAAGCCCCTTTAAAGATACTTACAAACCTATTTGTTTTGAAGCACTTGTTTGTATTTACAAAATGAAAATAAAGTATGTAAATACTAATGTACAGTCATTTAAGAAATGGGGCAGCCCTACTTCGAGCCAGGTGTTATTCTCGGTTAATAAATAGAAACGTGCGCGTTTAGCGTTTATAGCGACTGCTCTGCAATTCGGAACAGGTACAGAGACGACCACTTCCGAGATGCTGATTGTGAAAACCCCTTTAGTTTCGTCTTTTCCGATACTTTTTCCTTCAATTTTGTCTATTTTGTAAACCTTTTTGTATATCTCGTCTTTGAAATTTTCGTTGAAGGACAATCAAGTTTATAATTGAGTAGTTTTTATTTAATAAGCAAGTAAATTAAAAAAATGTTTTGTAAAAAATATAATTTAGTTCGCTCTACAAGACGAAACTAATTACAGGTCAAGGATTTTTACTAAAAATGTAAATTAATTTTTAAAGTGCTTGGGCTAATTGTATCCCATTTTTGAGACAAAGACAAGTATAAAAAATAGTTGTTGAGTTCATAGTCAAAGTCAAATCATTTATTCCAATTAAACCATAAAAAAACTGAAATGATAACAAATAAATAATAGTCTGTCAGTCTAACCGTCAGAGAAGCTAGGTGCTCGTTCCATAGTGTTGCTTCAAATGGAGAAGAATGAGAAAGAAACTCCATCCGTTACTCATTAAAAAAATACATATATTTACAATTTCTCTGATACATTTTCCATTCAATAATTGTACACATACGTGAGAACAATGCAGAGAGACATTGCGACGCGCAACACAAATGGTAGAACTTACTAAGTTAACATACTGAGGGACCCTTTGACCTAGCATCGTGCTCTAGCATGGTGTTCATCGTCGGCACCATCAGCTGGTATACGTCCACTGCTGAAAAGGATTTCCTGATAAGAAGGGATTTTTCATAATCTCCACGCTCGTCAGGCTGCTTCGGGGTCGTAGTTAAGGCTTACTGCCGTATTTAGACAGATTTAATAAAATTTTTGTAATTTTGTATCGAAAACAATAGCTAAGGACTGGGTTAAGTATCCATTAAATGACTCTCAGTACGGCGTTTAGTCTCCAGTTTTAGAGTAGAGAGTTAGTCACTACTGTTTCTAGGACAACTTTATTTTACTAACAATAAAAACTACATGGACTAACTACGTTTTTAAATTTTAGTAAGGTTAAAATGTTTATATTCATCCAGGCGTGATATGATCTAGGAACGTGTCGTAACTTCTAACAACGAGTTAAAATGATTGTGTGTCAATACCGAATAGGTACTCCTGATTCTACCAAATTCAGGGCTTATAAACCTTTTAAAAAGATCCCTTCCAATCATAGTAAAATGGACGTGACATTCACAATTTGACGAGAAAGCAAGAAGCTTATCGAACATTAGAGAGGGATAATTTTTTCAGGATCCCGAATTAAATGGCAGATAATCGTAAACCTAACATGGGTAATTGTCCTCAGTAATTTGCATTTGTGTGGACATATTTTAAATGCTTATAACCGACGTTTATGCTTTATGCTTTAAAATGTTGTTTGTCTACGGTAAAATGGTGGCAATGGAAGGACCTAATTGTCTCTTTTAATGTTTATGAGCAAACATTGTTGAATGTTTTTATTTTGCAGTGCCTTCTTGGTATGACCGATCCGTATGAGCGCACGTGTACCGACTTAGAAAGTGAGAGTTTTAACATTTTTACTAAGTAACAAACTATTCTAACAACTAAGTACTATGGAAATAACAGATGACTTGAAATGTGGATCACGTAGATAGACTACATTTTACTTTTTAAAGTACTAGTGCAGAGTCTTAAGCTTATTTTTAGACCACTACTTGGCATATAGATATTAGATAATCGAGAAAAATGCACAAATACTTAGGTATGTATAAACAGAATAAACGTTATAGAAGTGAATTGAATTTTATTTGCAATACTGAGTTCAATGGCCCGTTTTGGAAGACTAGAGGCGATAAAACCTTTTACCTACAAGAATTTTCGTACGTTAGTAAGGAAAGAATAGAATTTTTTCTCACTTGTTCATCCATGTTATTTTCAGTTCAGTAGATATGTGAATTCTTGTTCCAGATCGCCTAAAAAGGACGGAAAACTATTATTATTATATATTCCGTTGGGTAGGCATAGCCGAGAAGGACTAAAAGCAGACCCATTTTTTGCTAGTTGTGTTAAAAAATCTATAGTAAAGACACATTTAAGACTCATATGACCTACATTTTTATTTTTGTATTTTAATATATACACGTCACGCCTTTTATCTTTGAAGGGTAGGTAGAGGTGCACATTACGGCCAATGGTAATGCCACTGTACAATGTACACCCACTTTTCGCCTATTGTTTCATAAGACCCATGTAATAGGGGGTGAGTCTACTGCCATATACTGGACACAATTCCAGACATCGTGAGAGTTACTGAAAAAAAATCACAAATCCGAATAAAGCCCAGTAGTACTTGTATTTAATAAAACTATAGAAATTATTAGAAGGAAGTTTAAAAAAAAACAGTTTCGGCCCGCAACTTCGTACGCGTAGAATATGGACTTTAGGCAGAATTTAGTTGTTTAAAGTTCAGTTCGACGGACGTAATAATAATTATGTATAAGAGAATTTTAAATAAATATATGGAATTATGTACCTATTAACAACAGTCAATAAATAACATAGTGGTCAAACACCAATATTATATCTAAAGCAGATTTTGTGATACAATGTTGTCTACGACCAAATAGGACCTACTATAGTAATTGCATGTACCACTTTATTAGTGTAACAAAGTTTAACTAGGTACTTATTCATCTTCGTATTGCGTCGTATAAAGGTTGGTACTATGTTGTAAACATTGATACTATTAGATATATCGATTGGTGTAAATCTCATCAATTTGTATCGGATATATCGGATCCAATATAACATCGATCTTCACCGAGCTGTTTAATTGATAATAACTACTCTATAGGTAATTTAGTTCATTACATCTTTGACTGCCAATAGAATACCGTTGAAGGCAAATCCTCCTGACGTCGGTCACCGGTGACCACCACGGCGTTCAATGTGTTAAACATTATAAAAAATATCTTCAATACTGGCAAAATCTTGTCCAGGCTATAATTAATTCAAAATTAAAAAATCTTCTTTTTTAATTTCACCATTAACTTTACATTAAACTCACACCTCTTTGTTGTAGGTACATCCCCAGTCGCATTACAATTAAATTATTTTAACTCGGCAGGAAGGTCGATCTTATTTCGTCATTATCATCATCATCATCATCAGCCAAAACGCGTCCACTGCAACAAAAGCCTCCCCCTAAGTCCTCTACAGAGAATTTAGATCTTATATCGTATCCTCTAATATTAGCAACGCACATTTCTCAATCAATGAAAAATTAAAATTCAATACGCCGAATGTGTTACAACTTTATTGGAAGCAATCACACAGCCGACTCGATACAAACTCCTACTTTTTTCAAATCTAATTAAAAGTTTTCGAATGAAAACACATTGTTGGGAAATCGTCGTACATTTGTGTATAGCCATGGAAAGTTTCCCCGTTCATGTGTTTTGGGTGACATTTCAAATTTCCCGTTCAACAATGTAATTGTGATGTACACGCGTTCAAGTAATAATAAACGGAGGAATTTTAATTTGTGTAGGATTAATATGTAGATGATAATATTTTAATAAAAGTCTTCGTCAAAATGTTACGAAAACATAATGATTAATTTAAATACATAGAATTGTACTTGCTCACTTCTTATACTCTCGTTGCTAATTTATTTTGTTGTTAGTTTTTAGGTAATAAATACTGAGTCAATTGTGAACTTCTCTTTTATACAATAGAGAGTAGGCCCCAGTCTAGCTGTGAATACTGACAGGCTGTTAATAATTAATGAATATTTAAAGAAGTCTGTATAATGTAAAAGAATTTCTATAGGTATATATCTGTGCATAAAACATTTTCAATAATTTGTTTGTCTTATTTTAAACAACATGCATTAAATGGATAATCATTTTCATTGACAGGGTATCACGAGCTTCGGTGATGGTTGCGGTAAGAGGGGCAAATACGGAATTTACACACGGACCGCAGGCTACGTGTCGTGGATGCGTGACGTCATGAACAAGAAGTATTTCGACTGAAACCGCAAATGGTTCAAAACCCTTGCTTTTGGCAGAGTTGTGGTTACCAGGGCCTATTTGCAGTAATTACGGCTTTCCCCAAATTGTTTTTTTTTTTACCGATTTATAATTGATGTGATGTTCAAACTTATACAGCATTTATATAATTTAAAGTTACAGAGTTTTTTATATAGTTTCTATGTATGTATGAGTGAAATACTCATGGTTTTCCAAATAAGTATACAATACCTGTCTTCACTAGCTTTTTTACGAACACGAAGAAATGAAAAGCGATATCAACCGAGCAATTAATGAAGCTCTATCTTTAATGTCAACTTTAATCGAGTTTCCATTAATATTATTCAAGACGGAAAATAATTGTAATCTTCACATATAACCTCCATTAAAACAGATCAAGTTCAAGGTTACGTTCGTACCTTCACCTAAAAGGTCAATTTATAGCTCCCTGTAATACCTAAACCTAATTTTATTGACGATACATACATAATAACATTTCGAAAGCGAATGTATCCTACTAATGTAACGTTATCGAATTTAGGTAACAGACCATTTGCTTTTATGACTTCATATTAAGGTTATATATTTGTATTATAACTTTCGTGAAACAAACTAAATGATCTTTTATATATTTTGGCTTACTTACGTAAGTACCTAAGCACATGAATGTTGCCGCTTCTTGTGTCGCGGAGTGCTGCTCATGAATATGAGCCTCTAGTACGGCTTGGAACTAGTCGAGTTCCTCGTCAAATAATTATGTGAGCAAGCACGTGTTAGTATGTCTCACGAATGGTATAATAGAAATATGAACACTCTGATGGAAATATCAGGCTTCTCACTTTTTTGTTAATAATTTCCATGTTCTGATAATTTTACACAAAACAACATTATGTATACTAACCAAAGTTCATGAAACTACAGTTTTAAGCACCGTTTAAATATTATTAAGAAACTTTGCAAAACAAATTAGAGTTAAAATTAACTTGATATACTTATAAGACATCTCTGAAATTATATGTAAATACAAAATTAATTTGAATTTTATTCACGATTTTATTAGAATATTTAAATATGTTGTGTGAGCACTTTGCAAAGTTTTTTGTTTTTAATTTTTTTTTTGTTTTAATATAAGTAAACGTAAGTGATAATGATAAATAAAGTCTCTCTAAGTTTTGTATGGAGTTGTTTGATTTGCTTCTCTCAAAGATTAAGTCAATGAACTTTTATCGAGATTAATTAATGCCTTGACGTTGACTAAGCCCTAGGACAAACATTCTTTTGATGTCTAAAGATAAAACAGGGCTCAATGTCCGTATATTTTTGTCCTATCTCCAAACTATCAAGATATTCTATGAATAAAATTACTCATTGAAGTTGTTTTTAGATTTAGATCAGATTGCGCTGGGCATTCAATGTATATTTTTGTGTTTTAATAAGATTCATGACTATTTTTATACCTAACTTTCCCAAGAATTTTATGATTATGATATCCTGTAAACAAAAACAGCAAATGGTTTTTTGTAAAACATGTATAACGATAAACGTACTTATCACAAAAACACAAATAAGTATAAGTAAAACATGCAATATTACAAAAAAAACGTATAACAACAGATTATACAAAAAAAAAAGTATTTATACAACAAATTACCAAAAATATTTACATAAAATAAGTAGGTATTACATATCGAGTGTGAAAGCGTCTACGTCATCGTTCTCTCGAGCCACATCGAGGATCCATGGAACAAGTCGCCAGATGCCTGTGTACTGAGCAGACTGGTCGCCCCAAGGCCGCCTTTCTTCCTGTAAAAGAATCTAATTGAGTGAGTTTAAAACAATGAGCTTTATGGTGCTTTTTCCAACAGAGATGTGCTATGCTACGTTACTGTGGATGCGTTTGGCTTCCACCAATCATATTCATTGGTATACATAGCTTAGCACTGGTGGAAACAGACTCAGCTAAGCTATGTTTTTATATGGAAAGATGTGTGCTATGGATGGCTATTCTACTATCGATACATCGCATACTTGAGCTGTGCATCTTCCTCGGACAATTACTTTGCGGCGGCGCATCTTTATAGCTACAGAGCTTAATATTAGTGGAAATGGTTACATAGTTTCACAGCTTAGCTATTACATCTTCGTAGCATAGCTACATAACATATCTCTGATGGAAAAACATATAAATAGAGAACCTCCTTCGCTTTCAATTCAAGTTCAAAATCAACCGAGTAAAAGTGTTCAAACAAAAATGCTTTAAAAGTAAATAATTTCAAAGAATAAAAAGTAAAATTAGAACAACATTGAAATTAAAACGGCGCACAATATAATATCATAGCTAACAATTCCCAGGTGAGAATTAAATGAGAAAAATATTTTCATCTACATAATTAAAAATAGCTTCGAGACCGTCCTGTATACTACGTGGATAATTATTATGAAACTTTATGAGAAATTTTCAGTAAAATTAAATTATTTTAGTAAGCTTATGTTAGTTGGTCAGAACTAAAAACTTTGTTTTTAGTACGGTTTTAAACTATGTTAAGTCACAATTAAAATAGAATTTTCTTTTTTATAAAAAAAAGTTGTAATAATTGATATTGATTTTTGGACCTGATCATTAAAAACATCTTATTAATATCACATCGTATATCACTATAAACACTATAGACATATGATGACTATAGAGAGTTACGAACTTACCGGGAACAACCGGTCGACCATTGCTATAAATAAACTTCCCAGAAATAATTAGGTGTTATTTTAATAACATATAACCAATATAATATGATAAGCTAAATCTGAGTGCTATAAAATGAAAGCTAGATTGTTAGGTCATGACAGTGATTAGCTTGCGAAACTTAGCTGCGGTCGGGCGGTTGCCGGTTGCCGGTCGTTCGAATAGCTAGCTGGCTGCACTCCCCGGTTGTCTGGGAAGTGTATTGTATTGCACTTCCGTAAAGCTTTGCACAATTGCCCAGCACGACACAGTTAGTTAGCATAATAACGTTTACACTGTTATTGTATCATTTAAATAGATTGTAATAAGCGTAATAAAGAGAAAATCGTATAATAACCTTCATTAAATTCAAAAATGTATGTCAAATTGAATTTGTTGATTTGGTAGGTTTTTCTTAAATTGTTAAATAGATCCTGATAAATATATATTATGTTATTTTAAAGATAAATAAGAGTTTGGAAAGAAATGTAGCTTTTTCACGCGCACAAATTCATTAACAATTTCTGTACAGTAAAATTAATTAACAATTTTATTCGGGCGTGTTAAAATCATTAAAATATTACCTATATACCGCGTATTCCGACTTTGTTGGAATAAACTAATAGCAACGCTAAACCCTGAGATTGAAATTTCAAGAGAAGTTGGTAAAGTTAAACATCTTCCGAATCTCATTACGACATTATTTATGTTCTCAGGTATTTCATTAGAGTTAATAATATGTGTATCGAATTTAGTATTCGTGTGATTATTTTAACCCGCCATTGGTGACGTGTATTTGTCTTACTGAGATAAAATGGCATAGAAAGGACATAAAAATAAAACGCTCGCATTGCTGTTGCGGGGTGGACTAATGGTAGAGGGCGTGTAGTAAGGCAGCTACTCGAAATCGCAACCTAATTCGATAAACAGTTTAAAAAATATTATTTGTTTTTAAATTACCCGGTCTCATAGACATATAGGTCACCAATGGCGGGTTAAAGGTAATAATAGGGACGACGATCCGTCAGTTTCGTAATTAAAAATTTTAGACATATATTTTTTTTATTTTGTCATATAAGATAACAATATTTAGATAAAACGAATCAAAGTTTAGGCTTCACTTTCGCGTTTGTCGCGTCGTACATTTATATTTTTTTATGTACAAATATATCGGTTTGAAAAATCAAATCAATGAAACTGAAATTTTTGAAAGAATGTATTTGTTTCCGTAAGAAAATAAAACATACATGTCTAATATTTTAATACAATTTACCAGAAGGACATTAAAATAAAATTAGTTTGGCTAATGAACTCACACCACGTTCCTATATCAGTAAAGATTTTTGCGGCACAAATTATTCGTCATCAAGAATTCCGTTTGTAAATTTTGATCGCTCTAGAGTGGAAAAGCTTCGCAATAAATTGAGGACTTTCAAGTTCATTAGCACAAAGTCGACATTTTTTGTATCATTCAAAGTTACAGACAATTAAGAATGGAATGAAGTGATGCTGTTCTTCAAACAAATCTACGTTTGCATTTATTGTAATAATATTTTGTGTTTAATGAACCTTACTTATCAAATCTCTTGAATTGGTAACTACTATGAAGTTACATGGATGAGATGATTTATTAGATTAATTTATTCTAGTGTCACAGTCTAACGCTGATCATTTACTTGAATCTGATATTATATAAATACTATATTTACATCTATACATATAATAAAATCGTAGAAAAGTGCTGTCTGTACATTGAAAATAAAAATAAAAAAAATAGCAGGGGTTATTGTTATGTCGATGTCGAACCCAAAAATGTAATTAACTTTTTTTTCTCTGTTTGTCTGTTTGTCTGTTTGTCTGTTCGTCTGTGCGCGCTAATCTCAGAAACGGCTGATCCGAGTTGGATGCGGTTTTCACGAATATATTGTGGGATGCTTAAATTTACATTTAGTGTTTGTTTCATGTCAATCGGTTCATAAATAAAAAGTTATGTCAAATTAGAATCACGTCGAACATTCTATGCTTATACCATTAATCAGCAACTATTTGACGGATTTGTTGAAATTTGGTACAGATATAGTTTAGAACCTTAGAAAGGACATAGATATATTTTTATTTCAAAAATCAAAAAATAAAAATAAGAAATAAATTATTTATTAATTCTATGTCGATCGTTACACGACTTCGGTTCATGTTATTGTTTTAATTCATCGAAAAAAAGTAAATAAATAGTAAAAAGGTATGACAAAAATAATATCAATATAATAAAACATTTAGTACAAAGAAAATGCTCTAACGGAGTATAGATAATTCTATGTCGATCGTTGCACGACTTCGGTTCATGTTATTGTTTTAATTCATCGAAAAAAGAAATAAATAGTGGTATGAAAAAAATAATATCAATATAATTAAACTTTTAGTACAAAGAAAATCTGAACGGAGTATAAATAAATAATCCAAGTTGTCTTTATCCTCGACAGATAGCGTTGCGAAATAGATCGCGCTATGGTTTCGTTACATTCATTTGGTTAGGTATTGGCCGAGCGCTTCGGTTATCGTAGAAAAAGTGTATTATCAGTCGTATGATTATTTGTCTGTAGTGGTCCTGCTGTTTCGTATATTCTAAATTGGTTTCGTTGTATTTGTCAATTAATAAGTTTATTTGTTGGGTTTTCCTGGTAATTTGGTTAAACTATTTAACGTTTTAGTTTGATATCGATTATTAGTAGTTACTGTAGTTAGTTTTTTTAATAAAATTGTAAGTCTAATTTTTTTTTAAATTAGATTAGATTTAAGTCGTTTCTTTTAAATTATTTAGTTTAAGCTTGGTTATTATAGCATAGAGGATAGGTTGTAATATAGTTTCTTTTTTAATTGTTATAAATTCGTAATTCGTAGCTTTCTTTAGTTTTAAGTTAGTTTAAGTCCGTTTTTAAACTATTTTTTCAATGCCCTAAGTGAGTATACATCTATTAAATTCAAACGCAGAGCTCATTATGTTGATTTTTGAAGAGTTCCCTGGAATATCTTCCACATCTCATTTTTGAAGAGAGCCTTTGCCGGAAGTCACTATTCCACGCGAACGAAGTCGCGGGCAAAAGCTAGTCTACAATATAATTGTTGTAGGGTATGCAGAAACCACGCAAATGAAATCATTCAAATCTAGTTTTAGTTCAAAACTTTCCCGAAACAGCGCCTAACTTAGAGATTGCAGAAACTACTAAATAACATTATTCAGATAATAAGATAATCAGGCGACGACGTTTATGATAAAGCCATCCTAACACGTTTAGATTAAGGAGGTATCGTTATAAGCCGACGCGCTATTCTCCCGCAGTTGACAGGAAACCAGGAAATGAGAAGCTAGACAAAGCATGAGTTCTGTAATAGCATTATACTAGCATACAAAGGAAAAGGGGAAACCGACCCGTTTAGCCATGTTTTTACGTCTGTATATTGCACAAAGTTTTATGTTGATTTTTACAATAACATTTATTTCGGATTATATAAAGCACTAGCTTTTGCCCGCGACTTCGTTCGCGTGGAATAGTGACTTCCGGCAAATTTTTGGTTTTAACCACATAGTTCCCGATCTCGCGGAATCTCTTCAAAAATGAGATGTAGAAGATATTCCAGGGAACTCTTCAAAAATCAAGATAATGAGCTCTGCGTTTGAATTTAATAGATGTATACTCACTTAGGGCATTGAAAAAATAGTTTAAAAACGGACTTAAACTAAAGAAAGCTACGAATTACGAATTTATAACAATTTAAAAAGAAATTGTATTACAACCTATCCTCTATGCTATAATAACCAAGCTTAAACTAAATAATTTAAAAGAAACGACTTAAATCTAATCTATCTAATTAATTAATAAATTAGACTTACAATGGAGAATGCTCAAAAAAAACCCAGGCCCGGCGCCGAAATGCTATATAGGTACCATCATCAAAACGATGGCTAAATGTTGGAAATTGATATTTATTTTTTAGCATGGATTAATTTTTATCATTGTTTTGATTTATGAAACTTAGTAATATCTCTATTTTATTGAGTTAATACGTTAATACTTCCTATACGCCGTGAGCATCAATCACAGATCACCCCCTCATCAATACAGCGTGATATAAGACGTTTTATATAGTAGAGGTAGTGGGAGAAATGCAATTGGCGAATATTATTGTTAATGCATACATGGGAAAAGGACGCTCGGTTGTTGTGCCCATGTGATGTCCATCATATACTACCTTGGGTGGGCAAGGCACCAAGATGGTTTTGCAAATCCCGCACTTTCACTACAAAATGTAATATTAGATGTAGAAAATGATTGAACTTTGAATAATCTAATACATGATGTTTTGATAATGTATACATTTGTTTTCATACTTTCTACTCGTAATATCCTTTAAATATCATCATCATACCAGCCGAAAGACGTCCACTGTTTATCGATTTAAATATAGTCCCTGACAAAAGCAAATAGCAATTTCCTACATTTAGCCATCGTTTTCGACGATGGTAACTATACGGGATTTTATTACTCATTTATACTGATAAACTGAGATACAAATCGTTTGCGCCGGGCCTGGGTATTTTCCCCATACTTCGTTGAGCATTCTCCTTTATTAAAAAAACTAACTACAGTAACTACTAATAATCGATATCAAACTAAACCTACGTTAAATAATTTAACCAGAATAATAGGAAAACCCAACAAATAAACTTATTATTTGACTAATACAACGAAACCAATTTATTTATTTAGAATATACGAAACAGCATTTTATTTTTAGATTTTTGAAATAAAAACTATCCTATATCCTTTCTAAGGTTTTAAACGATGAAAATTTTCCGTCAAATAGTTGCGGAGATGGTATAAATAGAATAGTTTCGACGTGATTCTTTAATTTGACATAACTTTTTTATTTATGAACCGATTGACATGAAACAAACACTAAATGTAAATTTAAGCATCCCACAATATATTCGTGAAAACATTGGCTTGTACCGTTCTATTCAAATAAATAAATAAATTTCGGATCATATAAAGCATATATCTACTGGAAGAATTCAGTTCTACTGAATAATTTATTTTAATTCTGAATATCCACTTTAGTTAATTATCATTTGTATTGAATTCAGAATAAATTATTAATAATTCATAATGATTAACAAAATAAAATTGTATATACATTCAGAAAATACTGTATTTTAATCCTGTCTCTTTTGGTTTTATTACTACAAAATAATATCAAAAACGAATGGCATAAGTATTACGAAAATACAACCATACTCATTAAATATGTTAAAAGTGGTAATGACTTCATCGAGGGTCCAAATAATATTCACACCAATGGGTAAAACTTGGATGTATTATCTACAAAACGTAGGTCGTGATCGTGATTAATATCATCACAATCAGTATTAGGTATGGTGCCATTTGTATAGGAGATATTACTGAATGTAGGAGGCTAAGAAAGCACATTTCAAGACAATTACTTGAGTATTCCAAACCATGTCTCCTGCTTAACGTTTAAGTGGATGACATTTTTATTCTACTTATGAAAATAAGTCTGAAAGTCTAGTATGGCATAAGTAACCTGTAAGTATAAGGCGACCAATTTTCCTCCGACGAGCAGCAAGCCACCGTGGATGGGGTCACTGTCCTCGCCAGCATATGGCGGCAAAGCCAGGCAGTACACGTTTTTGACACCACCATCTTCGGCAAGCCGCTTCGCTTTACTGAAAATGTGATCCAATTAAGGAACTCGCACGGTACAAATATTATATGAAGATAATGTTTGCTATTAAAGAAAAAACATGGCAGAAGAATTAAGAAATATGTACAAATATATCCAAGTTGTTAAGTTAATAAACCATTATCCTCCGATCCGTAAAAAAATATTCAAAGTCATTTGCTTCGAAAATCCAGCTCTATTAGGATATAACCTTTGCTATAAGTTCATTAATCTTATGACAAAGCTTTATTTTACCTGTACCCCACATTGCCGGGACAGGAATCAGAGAATACTTCATTTTCGTACGACATAAGCGGTGACTTCGGTAAATCACTGGATGAATATCTTGAGTCGAATCTGTAAGAATAGTTAGCTTATTTTCAGAACTATGCATAACTTTACCCTTCCTATAAAGATTAGTATCATATTAGCGTGTCATATGATATCGTAATATCATATGAGCAATGATAAGCTTAACATTATTTAAGTACTGGCTATTATGGTCTTAAGCCATAGACATGCTATCTTTCGCATTCTGAGCCTTAATGTAGACTGTAATAAGCAAGAAGGATTTATTCTTTAAGAACCTGAAATCCCACTGTAATTGTCTCTCTTTTTGTTCACTACAGCTTTACGCAATTTTTCATTGTTATTTTTCAGAGTCGTCTATTTTTATATTTATTCACAAGAGTACGAAATATTATGTTCCTATTTCTTTGAGATGTCGCACATTGATAAGAAGACCGTCACTACGAAAAATATGTTTTTTTTTTTAGCAGTGCGATGGCACTGCTAACAAAAAAAAATGATCTTCGGTCGCTAAGAGATGTCTTAGCGACCGAAGATACATTTTTATACCCAACTACTATAAAAAAATAACTTTAAATGCTTCTACTGAAAATATAGCTTTTTTGGTTAGTGTTACTCTTCCTATTAAGGTGCGATGAGATGAGACAGTCGTTAGCCTCTTCTTTAAACAAAATGAACAAAATAATGATAAGAACATAGTTTTTTACCAAGTGAAAATAACTTTAATCTACCTATCTAAACCCCATCCAACCGCATTGGCAAGAGTTCCTTTTTCATCAGCTACGAATTGATGGGACATCATGGAAATCGACGACCAAGCGCTGCACGCTGATGCCATTGAAGTTATCACTTGAATTAGACCTAAAAAACAGACTTATTTATTAAGTATTTTCTAGCCGACGTGGTATACGATTCCGAGGCTATTTGATATTTTTATTTATTTAACTGTTTTCAAGGGTGGCTTAATGACACAGGCATCGATACTTAGCCAACTTTTAGGCTACAGAGGTTACCTGTTCGAAGTAATAAGTATTATATTACTATTACTTACGTAAAAAATAAACATATTAAAGATACAAGTCCCTAGCTAGTAAAGAAAATAATGATACGTAATAATTAGGCTACATTATTTTTTCCCTAAAGCATGACATTATAATGTGAACCTAATATTATTTTAGTTTCTCCGAATGGTATAGTATTCGACATACTTTATATTGCTGATATATTATTTTCTCTGTTTTATTATAACAAGGTAAAAATCGTATTGTTAACTGCTAATGTAATATTTAGATGTTTCGTGATCACAATAATGAAGTAGGTTATGCTTGGACCGCGATTTAATTATGTTGCCTGTCAAAGGCGTAGGTAATTAATTTTATTTTATGCTATACAGCGATTTCCTTCTTTCCGTCTATACTTCTGCGTATACAATTTTTATTTGCGGTATACATGCTTAGTAAATTTTTTATCATAATTAATATATCTTTAATTGAATTCGTATCAAACTTGCCTATTATCATACGAATAATGACTTATTTTTTATGGAATAAGCCGGTAAACGATCAGACGGATCACCTGATGGTAAGTAATCGCTGCCGCCCATGAACACTTGAAACAACAGAGGCGTTACAAGTGCGTTGCCGGTATTTTAGGGGTTAGGAATTTAAGTATTGTTGGGGAATCAGGGATTGGGGTAATTGTGCCTCCGGTAACCTCATTCACACAACGAAACACAACGCAAGCGTTGTCTTCGATAACAGTCTGTTATATTTCTGGTTATTTTTCTTATTATAGTCTTATTTTTGTCTGCCTAGACAAGAAGTAATATTGTACCAAACCAACATACAGACGTAGATTACTTTTTGCGACAAGCGATGACTACGAGTATTCTGTTATTGGTTTATTTATGTCACTTTCTGGCATCCACGGAAGACGAAAGTCAATCTTATATGTCTAGTAAAAGTTTTTTTTTATTATTATTTTGATGTATTGCCTAAGTTATCAGATAGTACTGACAAAAAGTCTCCGAAGTTGTTAACAAAAAAGGGAACATACGCACCTAATGTGATTATACCAATTCCTACTGTTACAATTCTTATTTTGAAAAGAAAAACATGAGGTGTAGTAAAAGAATACCGATATTATAGAGGTGTCTTCGCGTTTTATCCCTTGGGTTGTAACGTGGGTGCACCAGGCTATATTTGACGTAAGCCACGCGTTCTGGAGTCCACCAAGAATCTCCACAGTACGTCACAAAGGCTGACCGACCTTCTCCACTTGGATTCTTATGATGCCTCGACAGACATGACCCAGATGTGATTAGCCAATGAGGACTAATACCAGCAGCGTCACAGTGCACCTGTAGACAATTGGCAAATTGTAGATAATTTCTTTTTTAATACTTAAAAAAAATCTACATATAACTGACTCGGATTATATACGATATATTAAATTTTCCTAAGAGGTTTTCAATCACTTTGTCCACTTCTTAAATTGCCTTATTTTCTTATTTTATATAAAGCCTAAGTTTCTAGTCAAATTTTTAATCCTGAAGCCCATTTTCAGATTCCAGGAAAACGTGTAAGTAGTCTTTCGATACTTATTGTAAAATCATAAATCTTCTGTCGTTTAGTTCTTAATAATTGAGAAGTGAAATCAAATATTTCATTTTAGTATTATTGTTAGTTGCTTGTGCGTGACAGGCTATTGGTATTTTATTAAGTTTATGATTTGTGGCAAATGAATTCCAATGAACAGAAAGTTTTAAATTGATTTCGACATTTTGAACACTATTCAGGGAAAATACGATAAAATAAGATCAATAATTAGAGCTTGGTAACAATAAATAATACGCTTGTTGATCGTTGTGCGTAAAACTCTTAAGACAATAGGACCCATAGTTGGAACATATTACTGTATAAAATTGTAGACCACTCTGTATACTATGGATGCATTAAAGTGATTTGATTTTGACATAGGTACTAATTGAAAATCTATTATAAGTTTTGTGACCATTACCTGTGATGGCTCGTATACATAGGCAGCAACAAATGGATACCGAGTCCAGTCTACATGCTTGCTCCTTTTATACTCGAATAAATCAGAATGTTTTGTTTGTTTCACGTCTTGTGTTGTATTGGTGTTTGCATCTGAATCATTCAATATTTCAGCTTTCACTGTATTGTTGACAACTGGAATTGAATTGATATCACTTTGGAGTTGGATATCGTTTTTGAAAGTTTCGACTATATGTTTCTTAGAATGTTTTGACTTATGAGGCTGATTATGTTCTTTAGAAATATCTTGATCAACGTGTTCCAAAAGTGTCTTTCGTTCATTATTGTTTAATTCATTTCGCCTGATCAAAATATCTGTATTGTCCACGTCAATTAATCTCCCGTTTTGATCATAATATGGGAAGGATGTGTGTCTGTCATACATTTCGAAAAATTTAATCTTGTCGTATGCTGTCGTCTCCTCCATCGGGGTTGTGTTTAGTATTTTGTTATTATGTGCAGATGTTATATTTTCATTTGCCATGTTGTCTTCTGTAGTTATTGGACATGTATCGTTATCAAAGCCATTTGTAACAAGAGTTCTAATTGCACCATTGTTTTTTGCAACAGTTGGAGTCGAGGTATTTACTGTTACATTCATTTTAATTTCTCTTGAAGATTTCGTTGGAATTAAGTTATCATACTTGATTTGTTGTTGTTGACGTTGCAGACGTAATTTAAATGAAGGTGTTATAGAATTAAGAGACTCAAACCCAGTTAAAGAAGAATGTGTTCTGGTTTTACGTCTTCTCATTCTATTTGTTGGTTGCGAAAATCTAGTGGTCGTCTTCGTCCGTTTGTAGGCATTATCATCAATGCGAAAAGAAAACATGTGGGAATTAGCAAGAACAAATTCATGGTTCTCATTTCTAACTTGCTGCTGCTGTTCTTTACTACGGTTTGGAACCTGAACTAACTTTTTAGATGGAAAATCTTTCAAACGATCATCTGTTTCATCCAAATAATAGAATTCAATAAAGCTTCGAGTTGTAGACGAGACACTCGGTCGAGCTGGAAGTCTTGCGAGAGGTGGACGAAACACAGGAACATTGTCTACAATTCTTTCACTCCCGTTATTACGCCTTTGTCGATAGCTAGAAGTGGTTGAATCCACATCATTAAATATTTTTGTTTTTCTCCACAACATGTTTATAATTTCATACTGTTTTCGACTTACTCTTCCTACTTGCCATTTTTTGTACTGAGAAATAGGCTTATCATTGTTATAAGCATTGTTGTTTTTAATTTGGTTGTAGTTCGGGCTCGTTCCTACAGGAGTGTTGAGTGATGTCCTAATCGCATTCATCATAGTATTGCCGCGTGGAGTTGTATCGTTAGAGTATCTATCAGGAGCATGTTTCTTGTTTCTAAATGCTAACTGAAACGAAGCTGGATCTTGCTTGATTTTAAGAAAATTTTTGTTTTCGTACGAAAGAATGCTCACAACAGGTTCCACTGCAATTTGTGTAATAATGTAACAAAGTATCAAAAATATTTCCTGTAGTTTTGCTGCTTTCATGATTTTTAATTCAAGTCATACTATTTTTGGGATACACTTCTTACACTACAATTTCTAAACAAAGCATCAAAATATTTTTGACATAGTGACCATGAACTCTTTGTGACAAATAATAAATACGTTACAATACCAAAAAGTTTGCATACGTTATATTCTAGGTAACTTCATACTGGCTGGAAAAATTTATTTAATGTCAAAAAATTATAAAAAATAATCTGGCAATAAAAAGGTTTGTTACCTTCATGTCATTCTGAAACTTATGTAACGTTTTTGTCCCTTGAAATTATGGTGTTAATTTGAGAAAGTCATCAATCGTTTCAAATGTTGGTAAGCTATAATATTGTCTGTTCATTATGTCCACTTTGAGGGAGGCCATTGCCCAGCAGTGGACGTCTTCCGGCTGATGATGATGATGATTACATCTATTTATTTTGTTGTAAGTCTTGTATTAGTTTCTTGTGCTCTGGTAGTTTCTATTCTAATACTTCTATTAAGTTTTAGCCTAACCTACCTACAATTATCTGAATTGCGTATTGATCTCAGATTGCGGTAGAAACTGAAAATGTTCAGCAGGTCTTATCGTAAATTGACGCATGTTACTTTCTTTATGAGTATTTACTAAATGGCACTAAGTATGTAAGTTTTGTATTATTTTCAGGAATTACAAAATTGGGAGTAAACTTCAATAACTTTTTAGTTGTACAAGGTAAATTTTAAGGTTAGTTTTAATGTTTTCTTTATACATAGCTGTTAGATTTTGTTTTGATACCAGAAAAAAAAAATTTAATTTCTACTTTCTCAAAAATATTGTTTGCGTTTTTCTCTGAACAATCCATAATGTTACCTACAGCATCAACAAAATAATCGATATTTAAATAGCATCAATTCAATCAAGGTGCTTGACAAATTTTAATTAATTTTGAGTTGGAAAAGCTGTTTTTCAAATAAGAAAAATACTATTAAGCCGGGGGATTTTATTTGATGGTGTATAAAAACCCGTAATACGACTTAAAAGGGAGGGATCGTCGATGAAACATTCCTTTCTGGGAAGGAAGCGGACTATCCATTTTCTTCTAAGTATTGTCATAAGTTTTTGCTACCATAAGGATTAATTCACTGAGTCTCGACTTACATGATTCTTTATTACTTTCTTACTCCCTACTATTTTGTTACCAAACGATATTCGCCTTTCTTTGTAAGATTATATGACTTTAGAAAGCTTCTTGTATATTATATTGATAATAAGTTTATTTTCCTGTTTTAGATATCACGATGAATACCACACCAATTTTGTTGAATAAGGCTGCTATGCGAAAGTATGAAGATCTTGAGATACCATGTGAGGCAGTCTTAGCTAGTTACGTGTGGATCGATGGAACTGGCATCAACCTCCGCGCTAAAGACAGGACGTTTGATTTTGTACCGAAAATTGTTAAAGGTAATTATTTTTTTTAATCAGTGCTTTTTTCCTAAGAATAAAATGTTAGTTCTATTATACGATACAAAATTTTAAACTCGTACTACAATGAAGTAGATAAAAAGGTAATTATTTATGTCTCATTCATTTGATTTTTAACCGAAGATCACTCACTGCATTGTCACTGCTTATGCATACCTCGTATATCTTTTTTCGTAATTTTATATAACTGATACTAGCTATTGACCGCAACTTCATTCGCGTAAAATAGTGACTTGCGTCAGAATTTGGGTTTATCTTATGTTTTTTTTTCTAAAATGAAGTATTTTCTTTTTAAAAAGCCTAGCCTAAGTTACTCCTTACTTCATTCAAAAAACCATTTCAGAAATTAGCCAGAATAAGCAGACACACAGACAAAAGTTATAAAAATGTATTTATTAGTGTAGATGTAGAATAAATCACTTGTTGGATAGTTTTTCAACTGCCATTTACGTTCTTATCACAATTTCAATTATATCTTAAATATGACATTTAGGTAAACATTAATAAAGTAGAAATAGTACCTAAATTGTAGGTATTAAGCCCGTCGCGCCATTCTAACACTAAACTACTTTTATTACAACGATTTTTTTCAGCTGTAAAATTACCATAATTTCCATAAAAAATAAAAGTCTCGAATACATGACAAAATGAGATTACTACACATAAAACTTGATATTTTATAGCCAATAGACGTCTATTTTGATAGTTATTTTCCACCTCTAATAGACTGGATATCCAATACTTATACTGAATAAACAATACAAAAACCATTTTGTTTTATGAATAGGTCACACTCACAAAACCCCTGAGGGTTCCGTAGCTGAGGACTGAGATATTAAAAGTTTTACTTTATTTTGCATAACATTAATTTGTAAACATGCTAAAAATGTAACCAATAAACTACAAAACAAGTCAAGCATGCCTATTTTGGATTTATCGTGTACATACCTTTGTCTGCAACTTTGGTTGTGATAATAAGTTTTTTTCCTGCCAATTAAGTAGGTACCGTGGAACATCATCTCATCATATTATTCGACCTACTCGTACATTTCTTTATACATTTGATCATTATGAAATTCACGATATTATTTACCAGCTTTTGTTTTGCTACACACTACAATTTCACGAGCATCTAGCTTCACCACGAGAGCTTAACTGACGGCAGACTGACAGACTATTATTTATTTGTTGACAATCATACCTATTTATGGTTTATTTGTAATAAATGATTTGACTTTGACTTTGTTAATAAAATATAATCCTACTGAATATAAGGAGTATTGTTTGGTTTTTGTAATTTTTCAGGTGACTCCAGGTAGTCTTTATCAGTAAGATATTTTCCATATAATTGTAGATGACACGCATAATATTTGTAACACACAATGGTTTGTGTATGTTCTGATAATTTAACGATACAGACGTGTCGCGATCTACATAATATTTTATTGAATATGTCCCTTTGATATACTCACAACGTGCCATTTAGCAGAGTACTCAATACGTTCTTTGTATTCACAAGTGAAGCTCTAATTCACAACATTTCTCGACCTTACTTTTGATACTTAAACGTTCCGCCATTTTGAAAAAAATAAATCACATGAGTGGATCCCTCTTTCGATCGTCCAGTTTTATGAATATCGTTGGTGTTCACATAAAATCTGCTTTTACAACATGCGATGGATAGATTGATTGCCTGTTTTACAATATGAATTCTCTTATTTTACGACCATTTTGTTGATATAAAGAAAATATTATGTTTATCGTTTCGTACTTTTATTGTTTACCTAATTTGAATAGAGGTGCACTAACAAAAGCATCATTGCGAGTAGGTATATGCAATTTATTAATATTTTTTATATTTCATATTTAATTTTCGTAATTTGATATTTAATCATTATTGAATAAAGTTATTTATTTAGTGTTAAATACAGACAGTTGTTACTTTTTGAGAATTTGATTGATATACAGCACACATGAATGATGTTTATCACTTCATGAAACAGCGAATTTTGATGGCGGAAAATAACACACTTGACATTTGTAAATTTTTATATCTCTCGTCACGCGGAGTGATAAAAGTGAAATGTTTGTACCAAAATTAAATGCCTAGGTAATATTTTTTCATAGTTGACATGGTTTTACGTAACTGTGTTTTGACAAATAATTATGTTTTGCAAAGACGCGTGACATAATAACAGCGTGTTATTTTATAGTTTGCTTGGACAAATAAAAATGGTATAACAAGTTTATTATCGCCATAAATATTATGTAAAAGAAATTCCATTGAAAAATGTTATTCTCTTCTCTTTAGGGAGTACTTGCAAGAGGTTTAATTGTTAAAACGTAATGCGTTATATTCCCAAGTCGGTCACAAAATGTTTGATTTTAGGATGTACTTTGCGGCTTACGTAATTCTCAGTTGACGTAGATACAGGTTGTAATGGGCTAAGAGACATGAGCTTACAAACAAGAATAGATTAAAGAGCACTATAGTATACATTGTACACTTATATACTCACACACACATAAACTATTTTTATGTATATTGCATACCTATGTAGGTTTGATGGTCACAGAAAAAAATAATAGGTACTTGACTAGTACTACTAGACGTACTTACGTTAGTAAGTACTTTTTAATACTATCTATCTACGTATATTCGACTATGATCTGACTCGCGTAGTAATTAATAGTCTAATCGTAGCAATTCTAATCGGAATGCCATCAATACTTTAGCGTTGAAACAGTAGTCATTAATCTATTTGGATCCCAGATCTCATTGATGTGTTCAAAGTCTCGGAATGTGTAAATCTTGTTAATCACACCGTTTCATTCTAAACTGTTTCTGTTACAGATTTGCCGATCTGGTATTTTGATGGTGGCAACACGGATCAAGCGAAAGACGACAATGCGGACACGTATATATTTCCCCAAGTAATCTACCACGACCCTTTTAGGAGGGGAAGCAATATATTGGTGCTGTCGGATACGTATTCGTTTAATTATCAACCGACAAGTTAGTTTCTTTCATTTATTTGTTGAATAGATATTTTAGAGACTGCCTCGTTGGCCGAGTGGTCGCAAGTGCGACTGCTGGGTCTATTCCCGGGTTGGGCAAAACATTACTGGGCTTCTTTCGGTTTTTCGAAAATTTCTCAGTCGTAGCACGGAGTCTGGAATTATGCCCAGTATATGGCAATATGCTCACCGTTGCGTGTGGTCACCTATTACATGAGACTTGACACTAACACAAATGGGCCCAAAAATCGTTTTTTTGCGGTTTTTTCGAAATCTCTTTTCCTATGTGGGTACATGGGTACATTGTACAGTGGCATAATGTGTTTATAACACAAATGGTGAAGTGAATGAAAATGTATGCTATAAAAGTATTTTACAGCGATACGATATTTTAGAGAAAAATAATGCGTATATTCTAACAACAGCATGATTGCCGTAGTAGTGGTTCAAATTGTCCGATCCCGCACGGAACACTATTAGTGTGGTCCTCAATTTGTGGTTCCGGGTGTGACCACATCAAAGCGTGACGAACGAAAATCGAATTGAAAATTTAACTGAAAGATAGACATTGTTTAGTTTTACAGAAAAAAAAACCATGATAGATCTAAGGTTAATGCTGCCTTGTTGGCCGAGTGGTTGCAACTGCCGGGCAAGGGGTCTCGGGTTCGATTCCCGGGTCGGGCGAAGTATTGCTGGGCTTTTTTCGGTTTTTCGAAAATTTCTCAGTAGTAGCACGAAGTCTGGAAATGTGCCCGGTATATGGCAATAGGCTCGACACCTATAGAGAAATACATGGGACTTGCAACATAAATTGTGAAAAGTGGGTGTACAGTGTACACTGTACACAGTGACATTACGTGCCATAATGTGCACCTCTGCCTACCCCTTCGGGGATTAAAGGCGTGACGATATGGATGGATCTAACGTTAAGTTTTCAATAAATAATGTTAATTGAAACCTAAAACGTTTAGCTTTTAACATTCTGTTACTGAGAAATTTTCAAACATCTAGATGGTTTCCAAATAATAAATTGTTCCGAGAATCGTACTCACGGCTTCTTTCTCAACAGTAGCACTTGTGACTACTCCACGAATCTACAGGCTTTTCCTGATAAGTTTGATACTAAATTTCCTGATCTAGAATTGACTCAATAGTTTATGTGTAACAGTCGTCATTTGTTCTCTATAAGCCACTATGTGTCTCTATTGGTTGAGGCAATGAGTAGAAGAGAAATATAAAGACAGGAAAACAATAAATGGTGTAAAGTTGAACCTCCAAGAACTCTAACTTATCATCATCGCCATCAAATCTGGAGGGTGTCCACTGTTGAACAAAGAC
This sequence comes from Spodoptera frugiperda, assembly GCF_023101765.2. NCBI lineage: Eukaryota > Metazoa > Arthropoda > Insecta > Lepidoptera > Noctuidae > Spodoptera > Spodoptera frugiperda. The sequence goes on along the minus strand of NC_064231.1, from coordinate 6,846,174 downwards.
CCTCCCTTAAAAATTGTAGTTACTGACCTAATTTGAAAACACCATTAATACATGGAACGCCATAGTGGTCACCGGTGACCGACGTTAGCGGAGGATTTGCCTTCAAACAACAGTTTTCAACAGTTTTCTATTGGCATTCAAAGACTTAAATAAGATCATTGACCGATTTGAATAAAGATAACCTGATAAATAATCTTATTATTCGCTGCAATATATTTATATTCTTTGTTCGTTCGTAAATAAGTTTGCTTTAATCTAACTAAAATAACAGAGGTCGTATACACCGAAAGAGTTGTGGACAACACAAAGAAAATCGACTAAAAAAATGTGTATGCAAAATAACATTCAGACCAATTTATTTTGAATTTATATCTCATTCTAGTTGTGAAAACATTTCTTTGTTCAGTAAATTACCCGCAGTGTGGGAGTTTTAAATGTCTTTTAAATGTTTTTTTGCTTCTATGAAACAAGAGTCAAAATAAGCTTATACTTATAACATAGAACACATCATAGTATATTAAATTAAAAGAAATAAGTGAAACTACAAACGCTAAGTGAAAAGAAAGAAATGTATTTATTTTCTAAGAACTTCTTCTTCGAATTAAGAATTTCTAAGAAATCAACACAAGCTGAGAATCGTTTTAGAGTAAGTAAAGTTGACTATTAAACGCATTGCGGGAACAATTTATCGGCATTAACTACTTTCAAGCGCTGTTTCAACCTCTGCTTAGCTTCGATTGATCGTAGCGTGATATTTTGTAGCCTATGCCGTATATTCCTTGATTTATGGGCTATCCAACATAAAAATAACTATTCAAATCGAACCAGTAGTTCCAGAGATAGAAGTATATCTCTGGAATCCACTTAAATTACATGTTTGATAACTCGATTGCCCCACGAGCGTCGTGGTTCACGTGATTTTATGTCGGTCGATTGATTTATAGCTCTGCAACATAGTAACAGGATTTGTGGATATATTGCGAGTGAAGGGAGTCCTTTTAGAATATTGCAAGAATGTCAAAATGACACTTTAGTGTGGGAGAGCCATGCTTCGACACGAATGGGCCGGCTCGACTGGAGATACCACGGCCTCACAGAAAATTGACGTGAAACAACGCTTGCGTTGTGTGAGTTATCGGATGCCTAATTACCCCCTTCCCAATCTTCCCAATTCCCGATTTCCCAACAACCCTTAAATTTCTAACCCCCAAAAGGCCCCGGCACCGCACTCGTAACGCCTCTGGTGTTTCAACTGTCCATATGGCGATTATTTACCATCAGGTGATCCGTCTGTTCGTTTACCGGCTTATTCCATAAAAAAGAAAATCATAATAATTAATTTTCTATTAGGTTAAAATAATATTGTGAACACTGTTTAGTATTCAGAGCGAATATTAACTACGTTACCAATTTGAAATGAACATTTGGTTTGCATGACAATAATTAATTCACCAAAACTTAATATATATCATACATTTTATGGTCAATTTATACTGTTGTCCTGTCAACTCTATATCTATGATTTAAAATAAATGTTACCTGATATTACTGTAATCATTGTTCAATTTAACGTGAAAATTCTGACAAATGATTTTTATTACACTAACACTATAAGTTAATGCCTTCTCGTGATATATTTCAGTCTGTACTTATAAATTGCTCAATATAGTGTTAATTACAATGAGTATATATTATATATCTTTCGTAGGAGTAAGCAGCACGTGCCTAATTTGATAATGTTTAATAATTATTTTCTTGATTATTAGAACTTGAGACAAGATATTTACCATGTTTATTTATTTCGATGAGTTTCGGATATCTCGGCACTGTTGCAAGCGCCATGTGATCAAACGTGATCAAAATCAATGAAAGATGGTAAATATCCCGTCTCAAGTTCTAATAATAGTGTTAGTAGTGACCATATCAGTTTAAAAACTTATATTTTCATTATTGTTACCGAGTTATGCTATTCAACAATCGAAGTGAGACTATTGTTATACATTGAGAATACTACTATGCAGTAATTAGATCTGTTTATTATTATCTTGTGGAAAGACCACCACCTAAAATTGTCTTCAGCAAAAAAAGACAAGCCTACTTTTTTCAATTTAAAATCTATTTTTATCCACAACTTAAAGAACCAATTACGCGCATCCGTAGAGTTTGATCGTCAACCAAACGAATTAGTCTACAGGGAATCTAAAACACGAAACAGTTCTAACAGTAACGACTTATCTTCTACGTAACACGAGCTTAATTAATCGTAATGGTTCTTGAAAATTGTCGCCATTATTTGTCAAATCTTATTAGGCAAAAACAAAGAATTTATCCGTCCAAATCAAAGTACAAAGTGAAACTCAATTTTGATTCCCTGTTATACAATTTGGATTAAATCTGAATATTTGTTTGTTGGCTGCGTAAACTTTTACTCTTATAACCAGTTAATGAGGTTTGGTAATGAATTATTTTGCTTTTCAATCGAATTGTTTTGTAAAGTTCGACTTAGCGTGGGCAGGTACGTTTAAAAGATTCTCTAAATGCCGTACTCAGAGTCATTTAATGATTACTTAAACTTTTCCTTTGTAACGAAAACAATTGCTAAGGACTGGGTTAAGTAACCATTAAATGATTCTGAGTACGGCGGTAAATATTTATTTATTAGGAATCTTACTATTGATGGTGACAGTAATTTCTTAAGCCAATAACAGAGTTCCACGTAACAATAAATTTTAATAAGTCATAAAGGATAATACCTTAACAAAAAACATGTGTGATGTTGAAAACAACCAGTGAGCAAATTAATTTATGGCGCATTCCAATAAACTACGGATCGTTATATTTGCTTACGAGCCGTAGAATTTTGACACATTTTGTATGGAGCTTATGTCAAAATTCTACGGCTCGTAAGCAAATTTAACGATCCGTAGTTTATTGGAATGCGCCGTTAATTAATTTGATATAACGAGTCAATTACAAAACCACAAAGTCACACACAAGTCTACGTAATAATTTTACAGAGTATTGTAGTAAAAGTCAAAAGAAACTACGATTTAATCTTGCCAGATAAGTATGTGCTGATACTCGATAAGTTTCTAGAAATCGTAGTTATTAGTCAGCCGATACACTGTCGAGCTAATGAAATTTCTCAGTGGCAGTCTGGACTCGTGACCGGAAAGCCAATGCACTGGCGAGCACGGGTTTCTCACATTTATCGCACTTGATTCTCGTTAGCTGCCCCTATTTACTCGAACCATATTTTAATGAACTTTGCAATGTATATTTTATTTTTACTGAGAGTTGTTGAGAATTTTTTGCTTGCTCAGTTTATTTTGACTGGAAAAGAATAATATCAACAGATAACATTTGCAGTATTTTTGTATCTAATTAAAAATAAATTCGTCTACAAAAGATGTTACAAATAAATTTTACCTGCGGCAACGGTAGTGCTATTTTGATACACACTTCTAGTAAATTTAATGTATATTATATACCGACTATTAAGGTTACTATTTACGTGCGAATACGAAGAAAATGCAGGCAATTTGAAGCTCTTGAAACTTGTACGAAGCAACACGTTTATTTTCCGAGATCGTGTAGTAACAACAAACTTTTCTACAGGCACAAACTACAGGAAAGCTTGCTTGATTTTGTGCGAAAAGGGTGAAGTTGAAGAGCCTTGGTTTGGCTTCAACCAGGAGTTCTTTCTCACGGCCACAGATGGCAGGCCACTGGGCTGGCCCCCTGGTGGCTTCCCCGCCCCTCCAGGACCCTACTACTGCGCTACAGGAGCCAACAAAATCGTAGCTAGAGATCTCATGGAGGCTTTTTATAGGTACTCAATTGATTTGTTACATTAGTTACTATTTAATAATCCGACTCAGCCTATCTTTATTTTCTGCTCCCCCTCAATGATCCGCTGAGCCGAGGCTTGAACTCTAGAGAGCCCTCAACGTTGTGGCCATCTAGTTTGAAAAAGTATTTTTGTTTTGTTGTCCTGGCTTAACTGTGGGTATTAGTCTGGTTAAGCAGTCAACAGACTTAGCTCTTATCTGAAAGCCGATTTGGAAACCAATAATTTCCACCACTGATATAAGCTTTCATTTTATAATATTAGGTTACCATTCAGGAAAAAATCTGATAAAATCAGCATCTTTAGCTTATGTATGTTATTGGACGTAGCGACAGTATTCTATGAGAAAATGGGATTGTGAGTACAGTGACTCAAGATTTTCCGTAAGAAGATTCCTTAGCTTCTATTTTATGTATTGGCATAGACACCGCAGAAAAATCTATTTGCAGGCTAAAGAGATACCTCCATAAGATCCTAGTCTAGTAAAAGAGCTGAATGTCTTTTATGCTTCAGCTGTAGTTCTAAAGATACTGGTAATAATTCTTTTTCTTCTTTTTAGATGCTGTCTTTATGCTGGTGTACAGATTAACGGTATATATCCAGGATCAACGCCGTCCCAGTGGAATTTCCAGGTAAAACTACAGTGGTAATGTTACTTTAGTTCTATTTAAAGACGCCTTTGCTTTCGGTTTTGGTCGCATCAAGAAAGGTTCAAATGTGTCTCACCTATCACTAGGTAAGTTTAGATTAATCCATCACAATCAGAATAGCGAATTTTGCACGAAGAAAACAAACGAGCTTACATTTCAATTTCACAATATTTTCCAATATTTCAATCATTGAATTCGGTACGATGACGTCATTCTGAAAGGTTGACCACCTGTTGTGATTTGTTTTTTTGGTAAACCTCAGCAAAATGTCAATTGTATTTATTTTTATGATTACGAGATTTTTAAAATAAACTTTTTGAACATCAAATGTAAACTCGTGTTTTTAATTTGTATTTGTCTTTGTTTGGTGTCCTTTGTAAGTTATGTTACCTGAAAGTTGAATGAAAGAAACAAAAATGTACTTTGGTAAAGGTCATTCTGTAAAGCATTCTAATTTTAGAGATGAACCTCGTGTAAATGAACTTGTTTTCTTTGTTTAGATAAATAGCTTTTGAGATTGCAAGCATAAAAACAAAATTCTTTGTAAATAAGAAACGCTGTTTTCTGGTTATCGTGTTTGTGTGCCCATTTTACAAATCATTCTTTGTTTTCCGCATCTGATTTACACGTCGTCGCGGACATAACTGAACTTGTTCGCTAAACAAACTCCCAGGACAGCTATAAGTACATCAATATATCAAAACTGGGATTGCGCTTGCTGTTCAAACCTCTTTGTTTCGCTTACGTCACGTGCGCCCAGTTTGTACAAGATATTACGCTATCACAATAATAGAATTGTCGGTTGTTTATTTGTACAATGGATTTACTAACTAAACTGTTACCTTTGGTTTAAAATGTTTTTTATTTTATTGTGTGAGTTGACACTCCCTGAGTTAACCTACATGTTTCTTTATTGTCATATTACACTCACATTCAAATTAGAAGTCTTCCATTTGCGTTTAATAACATTGCATTGCAAAATTCGAAGGCGAATTAAGGGAACTCGAATATTGAGCGTACATGGAAAACGTGATAAAAATTCCAAATGACAAGGAATTCCTTTTTTTGGTAATACATTTGCAAAGCTTGGCTTGTGTGTAGCGTATGTATGTATGAATGATGGGTTTAAGGCGTTAGATGCATTGGTTTCTATGAAATATTTATTTAATTGTGATTTATAGGTTGGTCCGAGTCCCGGTATCAAGTCAGCCGATGATCTATGGATGGCGAGGTACATATTGGCCAGGTTGGCTGAAGAGTACGGTACCGTGGCTAATTTTGAGCCGCAGCCCATCCCTGACTGGCCTGGAAACGGTACCTTCGTCTACTTCTCTTCAAAAGACATGAGAGAAGACGACGGCATACTGTGAGTAGCGTAAACTGTTTATTTTTTATTATTAGGACCGCTTCCAACCTTCCTATCCGAAAATCATTGAAGGCGTAGGCCTTGCTGAACGTAGGTTCAGCAGACGTTTTGTGGTTGATATGGTGATGATGACTATACTTACAAGTAATTTGAATGATTTAATGATTACGTATTTTTTCAATATGATACAGATTTTATCTAAGTTTTGCTTCAATTTTGTTCCTTTTCTTGTAATAACGAAAAGTCATGTAGCTTTAGCCTAGATTAGCTAGGGTTAGGCCTTACGATATCTTTTTACGACGGATCTATAAACCTAGAGGTTTTGTCATTTAGGTACCATTTTACTGGGATCACAAATACTTTCTCCTAGGTTTATCGGATCATTATTCTTGCCAACTAAACTAGTAGGTCATTTATAACCAATTTAGGTAGTATGAAAGGAGATCACTCTTTTCAGATGACCTAGCAAAAAGAAGAGTCAGATATTTGTTTTATGTGTAGATTTTATTTTACGTACACAAGATGATGAAAAACAAACAATATTTACGTTTAGAACTCTCAATATAGAGCACGTATTTTTTCTAGTTGATAAACAACAAACAACATTTGAAATTAAATCATTTTGCAGGGTCATCGAGCGTGCGATTGACAAGATGGCTCGCAGGCACGGGGCTCACATCAACGAATACGATGCGAACAGTGGTGGCGACAATGTACGGCGACTCACTGGGAAGCATGGAATGCCACATATTAGAGATTTTACCGCAGGTGACGTATAACTAAGTATCCTAATATGTCTTTAATATTCAGGTTATAGGATTTAGGTGCTATAGGTTTTCCTTTAATAGTTAATCCGTTAAACGGCATAGACGGCAAAAGTGACCCATGGTTTTAGCGACAGTTTTCTGTCGGTAGTCAAAGGGTTAATGAATACACGAATAAGTACGTTTTGTTGTGATCACTCTAAAGTTTTTCGTATCGTAATTATTTTTACGAATGCACTAAAGGTAGATAGCAAAATTGAGAAATAAATTATTCATTTTTTTCGGGTAACTTTGTGAATAATGTAATCATACTTCAAGGTTTAGATACCGACATAATACTACTATACCTAATGCGCTCTAACAAGGTGCGGCTGACAGATGCCAGTATGACGTTGACGTCTCTCTTTAGGGATGGACATTAGAAAAATCTTTTTTTATCGCTATCGATACTCGCAGCATACATTTAATTCTCTTGAATTTTTTTATTAAATGTGTGTGTTATTTAGTTGTGCAGTCTAACTACGTGTATATACTTGTCAAAATAAATATTTGTTAGAGCACCTTGTTAGAGCGCATTAGGTATAAGTTTACTACGTTTACAAATTCATTACATTTTATTTTTATAGGTATGTATCAGAGTTAGTTATATCATTTATTATTTCCATACAGACAAAAGGTTTACTAGATTATTGTTTTTATGGAGCACACAAACTTGGCATCGTCCAAAAAATTTTATAATAGGTACAAGTCTAGTTTGTATGTATACATAGTAGGTACGTATGTTCTTAAGAAACAAGCTAGACTCTCAAGAACGTAATGCATCTCAAACTCCCTTTGTATGTGTGTCGTTTTTACGAGTATTACCATTGTTGGAAAATGTATGTGAAAATGCCTAGTCTTCTGTCTGGCTGGTAAGATTTTTAACAGATTAAAAGGACACATCACACTTTAACTTCACCGTTGAATCCCAGCATTAAATTTGTCATTATTTGAACATTATATTCTATTTGAACATTAAATCTTATGTTTTGGAAATCAATATTTGATGAAATAATAATAATTTAATAATGAGCCTACTTTCAATGATGCTGATATAAAATAAATTAATACCAATTGAAGTCTATACAAACTATTAATACGACATATCTACCTACCTCTATGAACACGTATTCTCGAAGCCAAGATGCACCTGCAATATTTCTCACTAGTTACGTGTGCAGAATATCAAAATAGAGACATTCAAAATTATGGACGATTCGGGAATAGACGAACGCCGCGTGTTCTGTACCTGAGTCGCTCCTTTAACTGTGTAGTATTAAACCATATTTCGGTATAAAATAAGCAAGGCTAATGAAAGTACAGGCACTATATAGAATATTATCTACTCATTATATACTATGTACACTATGTACTATAATTATGTACTATGTACTATTTACTATTATTTACTACTATTAAAAAAACATACGTGACGCCTTTTATCTCCGAAGGGGTAGGCAGAAGTGCACATTACGGCACGTAATGCTGCTACACAATGTACACTCACTTTTCACCATCTGTGTTACAACTTACAAGTCCCATGTGATAGGGGTGAGCATATTGCCATATACCGGGTAGATTTCCAGACTTCGTGCTACCATTGAAAATTTTTCGAAAAAATAAAAAACAGCCTAATAATACTTCGCCCGACCGGGGAATAGAACCCGAGACCCCTTACCTGGCAGTCGCACTTGCAACCACTCGACCAACGAGGCAGTCATCTACTCATTATATACTATGTATATCATTACGAAAAGAACGCCATTCACATAACCAGTCCATAAACAAATAGGTACAAAGCTAAAACAACATGCTTAACAATGATTGATACTCGTAGTAATCTCCACCGGACCGTTGCACAACAATCGTCGGTTGCTAAAATGTTGCACGTGTACAGTGTATGCTTTTGTATAAATCCCTTTGTAACTCTTAGATTTATTGGTTCGAACCAAAAACCAACATGAACAACTGAACAGTTGAAAATGGACTTGCGGTCATGTTGTGAATTGTATTAACGTGGGTCGTGAACATGATTAAGCAATGTTTTATTTACTGAGAATCTGTAACATTCAATATTATAGGTATGGTATTTGTATGTGACTGCCTCGTTGGTCCAGTGTTTGTATGTGTCTAGTGGCCGCAAGTGCGACTGCCGGACAAGGGAAAAGTCCGTTTTGCTTTTTCGAAAATTTCTTAGTAGTACCACAGAGTCTGAAATTGTGTCCAGTATATGGCAATAGGCTCACCCTCTATTACATGGGACTTATAATACAAGTGGTGTAGCTCGGCATTACGTGCCGTAATGTGCACCTCTAGATAAAAGGCGTGACGTAACATGTATGTTTATGTGAACATATTGTATTTACGATTCGATTGATCTATGTTTAAACTCGGATCCAAATTGCCTTCAATGATAATAATTACCTATATTTAATTTATTATAACGCGAGAAAAATAAATCTTATATCAAAGTACACGGGCAAAACCACAAGACAGATCAATTTATTTGATAATATTTTATAATTCCCATGTTCGTGTTTCCAGTGATTACAACTTCAGCGGAGTTTTGTGTGTTTGTAATAAGTTTTGAAAGCGAAAACGGGAGTCTAAAATTATACGAAAGTAAGCCCTACTTTATACCGAATCATAAAAGGATTTATGTTTCGTTGCTTCGACTCGAATGTTTTGCTGAACGAGACTTTAATCTCAGAAAACGACGGTGTATAGGTATTTAAAGAGTACGTAAGTACTCATATATTACATTAAAAAAACAAAGCAGCATTAGATTAATTTGATGTTCGATGTAAACATTTACGTGAGTTTGTAACGATTCTAGCTTCTTTAATTTATATACAATCAATAAATCTTTTACACAACGTCACGCCTTTTATTTCCGAAAGGATAGGCAGAGGTGCACATTACGGTACGTAAGGCCGCTATACGATGTACACTAGGGTGGAGTGAAACATACCAAAAAAAATTTTTTTTGTCCATTCATTTGTCCTGTATTATTAATTGGTGACCATATGTAAAAGCTTTGTTTATGCAAAAAATCAAAGCTCTACGACATTATCTTCAGGTGGCGCATCGAGGAAATAGTTTCTAGAAAATTCATATTTTTACTTATAAGACTACCCACAAAAAAGAGTTGTGCTTATATGTTTTGCTTACAAATTTATTGTTTTTAACTTCTACTAAGTGTTATCTCGTATGCAAATTCAGTATTTTCTTATAAAACTTTAATATATAGTTGTAAAATAGTGCCAAAGTTAAGTAAATTTTATTAAAAAATGCCTAAAACGGGCAAAGACTTGCGATGTCCTTTACTTGGCGATCCAATCAAATTAAATGATAATTTATGTTATGTTATGTTTTGATGTGATAAAACACTACTTATAGATAAAAAACAATATATTAGAGTTGAATGATGGAAAGGATCCTTAGAAGAAATATGTGAAATGATTGCTTTTAGCCAACTATTGTATTGTGAACCTGACTGTAAAAGACCTATGGAGTTTCTTGCTCGTTCTTCTCCATACGAATCTACACTTTGGAACGAGCAAATAGAGCAACTAGAGGACTGACCGACAGACAGACATTTTGTTTTCTTTACATTGTAATATTTGCTTTGGCGTTCAAAAGTGCCTTCCCGGTGTATTAGTAATAAATAATTTTGACTTGACTTTCTATAGTAAAGCGATATAGAATAAGGCATCTATCTCTACAATTATCCATCAACAAGTCGTGTCTAGGTTGTCTATTTTGTACTTTCAAAAGTACAAATATGTAAAATGTTACGCAATGACGCCAAAAAGCAGATATTCTACAATTTTTTTTATATCGCGCCACGTAAATATTTATCCCGAGAAGTATGCAAATGTGTGACTAAAGCACCTGCTGCTGAGGAAAACTTCTTAAAAGGTCAACGAAATGAGCGCAAAATGTACATTGGTTTCAATTTGATTGGTCATGAATTTAAGAAGCGATAATATGATGAGTTTGCTGCAAAATATATCGGGTCCACAAACAGATGCCGAAGCCTCTGCTATACGTTTAGCACACCTTTCTACTGCTTGAGTGTGGTAAGGATACTTCTCAATTTCAAACAATTTACCTCCAGGTGCAATCATTGTAGTGATTTCCGAGTCGCTGTATTTCATTGTTAGAGGAGGTTTTGTTATCTTTTTTTCGCCAATTCTATCAAATCATAATAATTAGTTGAGTCTACTAAAGCAGTAGAAAGGTACGTCAAACGTATAACAGAGGCTTCGGCATCTGTTTGTGGACCCGATGATAGAAATGGTTTCATCCGTACTAAAATAAAATCCAGGCAAGAAATACCTATTTTTGACACTAAATCTCAGTATTTTTGCCAAAATGAAGACACTGGAACCTCTGATACTGGACATCAAAATTTTATTTTTATGGTAATTTCATATAGTATTTTATTATTCTAGTGGTTTAAAGTTTAAATTCATTTAAATATATAGTAATATAGTTAGAAATAAATATTTGCTTGTAACTCTACTTTTGTAATTTTTTCAAATTTCATTCCCAATGCGCCACCTCAAGATGTTGAGTTAGAAAGCTGTAATTTTGCATGAACATTTCTATTACTATGGGTCAATGTTTGAAAACACAGGAAACTTCAAATTAATAAAAAGATTTTTTCACTCCACCCTAATGTACACCCACTTTTCACCTATATATTCAATAAATCTTTTTAACTTTAAAATGAAATGCTTTTTGCCTACTAACTGTTTATTCAATGTATTTTTTATTTAAAAAGACATACTTTTTATTAAATTGTTTTTACATTTTGCGCGAGTTATATTACTCATATATTATGAACACCCGCATAAATTGTTTCCTTAGAGATTTTATACTAAAAGCATTGAGATAGCCTTTATTTTCTTTACCTCTACCAGCATTTATTCCTTTAAACGCCGTTTTATACCGCATAAAATACTGGCCGCCTTGTGAGTCCATATACAAATATTTCGATTCACCCGAACTTCACAGAATTTGCCCGCAATATCTGTCCATGTGACGGCCCGGTTTACCGAAAATATCGACATTTCGGTTTTGTGACGTAAAGGGTACTGTTAACTGTTATATGAAATTGTTTACTCAAAATTTTGCGACCATTTTCAACCACTACAAGTATGTAATTCAATATTTCGGTACATCGGTTTGACACAGAAATCGATCAAAACCTTGAATAGGACGTAGTGGTTTCATAAGTTCTTATTAAATTCCCGATGACCAGATGTGCTTCGTACGCCGTAGAATCAATAGTTAGGTATCTTCAGTATTAACTTATGCTCAGTATAAACTGTGAATAAGTAACTCTTTCATCTACATTCACAAAATTGTTGTTTCATTGTAGATTGTTAAGCTTTCTTTATTTCCATTCTTACGCAGATTTCTATAAAACTAGCAACAATATTTCTCAAAGATGAAATATATTTTACGCCGAATAACACAGTTTATGTGTTTACAAAAACACGTACAATACATAAGTTCCTAAAAAGAAAGTAATAGAAACTGGTAAACCGAAAAAGAAAACCATTTTCGCGTTATATTTCAGTGCGTAGTATACTGAATTACAGGCTGAACTCATAAAATGGACGTTAATCGATCTTATTTGTTACGAGGCTCAAGCAATTATTGGAATCATCTAAACCGCGTTTGTTCCTAAACGTAGATACAGATAACTGAACTCTGGAATTGACCGAGCTCGAGAGAACTCGAGATTGAATTACTGGCTTACTGGAAGTACTTACTACGTATAATATAGGCATGTGTATCGGTTGTCGGTTTCGATATTTCGATTTATAGTCTGATATTGCTATTAAGTATGGGAGAGCTATGTTTCGGCACGAAAGGGTCGGCTCTACTGGATTGATACCATGGCCTCACATAAACCGCCGTGAAACAACGCTTGCATTATTCCCGATTCCCCAACAATCCTTAAATTCCTAACCCCCATAAGCCCGACAACGCACTTGGGTCCATGGGCGGCGGCGATTGCTTACCATCAGGTGGTCCGTCTGCTCGTTAATAATAAAAAATCTCGATTAATAGTAATAAAAAAGGTAAAAAATACGGCAATGGTAGTATATCAAATAATAATAGGAATAAATACTCAAGCTCCTAGTAAGTTACAAGTAGATAAAAATAATCCAGTTTGATGATCTTTAAAGCCGTATTTATTGTAACTTCCCGTACAACAGTTTATTATTTGAAAGTATCAGTAACATTATTGAACAATAGGCTACTTATTTTATTAAACAACAATAACAATGTTAACACTTGAACAATTTAATACATTCACGCCTCAAAACTGTTTATGTCTTATTGTCGCTTTGTTGACTCGCATAAAAGTCTTTATTGTTTGAATAATGACAATCGTATACTTACTGAAAAGAAAAATGTCCTCATCAAATATTTTATTCAATAATTTTGTGCTTAAATTATTCAAGAAATATTTCGTCAGAAATATCTTTGAGCACTAAATACTTACCTACATATTTTGTTCTTTTTGTAGGACCAAAGGAACTTTCTCTTTACATGTAATACTTTGTATATTGGCCACTCGCCCCGTTTTCACATAGCTGCAGTTTTCCGGCTATCTTGCTAGATTTTGATATAAAAATATTTCGTACAAACCTTGTCCTGACAATATCTTCTGTGACAAAAAATAAAACTGAGATTAATCCATGATTGCAGTTTAACTATTAAAGTTTTACTTTACGAACTTTTTTATTAACATCAAACATTAGAATAATTTTCATTTAAGTCGTAAGTGCTTCCTATAATCTAAACTTAAAAATCACGTCCACCAATGGTACACTTAAGTATAATTGGTTTTTCAATGGTAGAATAAAACGCGTTCCACTCTCGACCAACTACCGTGCTTACCACACACTCTTAAGGGTTCAAAATCAACCCGATATCCCCTTTCACACCTACATACTTGCCCTCTGGAATCCGAATTCTTGCGCAAATCCTTCAGGGATGCTCAATCAACGTCTGCGGCAATTGTTTTTTCTATTTATATCTCAAAATATATTGTTTTGCAGTGTTATATTTACTTACTTTCTTATTTCATATTCCTTGTTGGCTCAGCTGTTTAAAAAATCTCTGAATATTGTAGGCCTCGCATTTCACGCTTCTTTTTCCTTCTAATTATTTTCTATGAAATAAATCTTGTCTTCATTAAAAATGTGTTTGTTAAATTATTTATTATTTTCATTCGTTACCTTATTTACTTAGTTTTAATTTAAGCACACTAGTAACGCTTTTGATCTTGTCCATAAATACAGCGATGACTTTTAATTAACTTTTATCTGTTAGTTTTAATTTGATTCTTATTTTGTAGTATTGAAAATAGCTTACTAAGTAACTAGTCCTTTTTATATTGAATACAAGTAAATAAATTGGATAGTAAATAAAGAAAATGATCTGACTCTCTTTAAGTAAAATCGGAGATTATCCAAGTATTAAAATAGGTACTACTAGTAATGAGGATTAAGCTCTAGTTAAAAATAGACTGCTTAATACAAAATTGTGTACATACTAGATTCTTTTAACGACTTTGCCAATTAAAAAGAAGCTTATGTATTCACACTAATTTCATTTAAATCCGTTTAGTAAATTTTGCTTTGTAGAGTAATAAACACATTCTGACATTCTTTCGCATTTATAAATATTACTTACTAGGATTATTTATTCACCCAGATATTTCTAAAATATCTAATCTACTCACATAGCCACCGCTGATCAGACCCATACCTAAACAGGAATGTGTATCCCATGTGTGCGGTCTCTTTATTGATGAACAGTTATCTAAAACATCCCAACCAGTTGGTATTAATTTCAGCTCTATATACATACGCTTGCAAATTCCTCTGGTGCCTACATATTTAGCCGTTAGACAAACGTATAGTAAAATATTTGAATAAATGAAGTAACATAACATAACTTTACACCTTAGAATCTTTGAAGAAGAAGAATACAATGTGACACCTACTTTCAGTAGTTATGTTATGAGTCTCATGTAATATGGGATGAGACTATTGCCATACATGGGACTATTGCCACAAATTCGGGGCTCGTTTTTTACTGAATAATTTTCTAAAAAACATAAAATCCCGTATGGGGTTTTTCCGGCCCGGAAATTGAACACAGCGCCTCTTGTACTGGTAGTCGACCAACAAGGGGAGAAAATAAAGTAAAAATATGCGGCTTCATTTTTTTTGGCCGTAATTTTGGCGAGTTTTATTTATGCAGTTTTTTTTTAGTTTAATACAGGTAAGAAAACAAAAGACTAGTTTAGTATTGATACATTAACCACTAGAAATTCGTCATAAAGTATACTCCATCCACTCACACGAAGCGCTTCGCTTCAAGCTTCCTGAGTATTACCTGGGTGTCTTGAAAGCCCTATTGAATAGGTTGCTTATGGGCAGACGTACTTCATCGTAGGCCGTAACATCACTTACCATCAGGCGAGATAGGGGCCAAACGTCGACCCATCAATTGTAAAAAAAAACTATATAGTTTTGTACGACAATAGCTACTGTATCTATACTAGATTGTTCTTCATTTTCTTAGCAATATACTAAATAAAATTGCTGTCTGTACAAGCATAAAAAAGTACTTTCAATGCCCAGTGTTGTATGAACGTCAAAAAGACCGTATCCCTCTCCACATCAGTTCAGCGTGTGCAACGTTGCGAGATATTAAGGCCAAACGTCACGAAATGTTTTTTGCGTACGCTTATAAGCTTTTCAAGGGATCAAGATGACGTTCGTTATCTTATAATGCAAAAATGATACCTCTGTAAACTTGTAACATAGATCAAAATCGTTTGAAGTTGTTTTCTTTTTGAATATGAGCTTGTTTGTTTTGAGAGAAGTCATTAATATGGACAGTTAGTTTGAGATATACCTACAGTATATATTCTCTGTAAATGTAAGGACAATTTATTAATATTTTTTTAATATCACAACATAGCTCTGTAGTTATTTTAATAAAATAAATGCAAATGATGATAAAAGTCGGACGTAATAACAATGCAGAGTTCTTAGTTAAATTGACTCACATACTCACACATAAACAAATATAGAGATCTAGTAGGTAAATCATGAAAGAATTTTCACGTGATTTTGTTGACGTGACATACACAAACATTCTTGTTTATTGGGGTTCCTATTCACATAGTATGTACGCAGTTCTAGTTTTTTTAAGACATCTACCCACGCTAAAGTTTCACGTGTATATCGTGTACGAAGGTGAAATAATATCATTGACAGATTGCTTCTATGTATATCAATCATTTTGGTAATATTCTTGAAAACATACATATTTTCATATTTTACTCTATTGTGATCAATATTGACTTTAAAAACTTGATGCAGACTCTAATTGAATTTGATCGGGTTTTTAAAAATGTTAACGAAGTTACTCTCCGTAAAAATAGTTTTAGTGGTATTAGCGGGGCTTTTATGCACGTCAATTTTTACTTCTAATTAATACGTGGCACTTAGAGAATGTGTTACTTTAATATTCAGAGTAGCGTAATTAAGGAATAGGCAGATGTATTTAACTTGCTTCAATAAGTTTAGCTACAATTACCTACTTGACCAAAACCGAGTGATATTTTCTTACTTAACACATACCTAGGTTTTAATATCTTTATTCTAAAAAACGAACTACAATGTTTGCTAGACCTACAAAACTGATATAGTCTACCTAATTTGATACTAGCTTAAACTCATACATTTCCAAAATTAAACTGTTTTCGCTCAAACATGCGTCATAGTTGAACAAACGTTCGTAGGCGTAAGTTCTATGGTAATTAGCATAAGTAATTGTGTTGCAGGTGTGGCTAACAGGAGTTGTTCGGTAAGGATACCTCGCCACGTTTCTGAAGACAAGAAAGGGTACTTCGAAGATCGACGTCCTGCCGCCAACGCAGACCCGTACAGAGTAATTACAATCCTACTAAAAACGTGTATATTTGATGAGTGAAATTCTGTATAAATATTAGTGTTTTGTAATCGTTTAGTCCATTGACCAATCACTCTGTTTGTCAAGAAAATGTCCTATAAAATTATTGTTGATCAGTGTCTTGTATTCTCTTTGTATTACATTTTACATCTATATATTGGTTTCTTTGCTACTACTCGTATTATAGAGTTGCGTGCTTCCAAAGTTTATCACCACCACGTACAACGAATGGAATGTTTACTACTTTTACATATTTTGCTAGTTCTAAGAAGTCTCGTATTAAAGAGTGTGTTTATAAACGATAGTTAAATATCCCACACAGAGAAACTTCCACGTGATTTCGTTTTATTGGTGAACGAAACTGTATAAATAAGTTGAGGAAAATGAGTGATGACTGGAATTATTATCTCATAGTCGTAATGTGTGTCTATTTGTATTGCCAGAAATATTGACCGAATCCACAGTGGAATGCTTTAGTGACTGGGTAAATAATTGTCGTTAAATAAATCCTCGAATATATGTACTAAAATTTAATACGATATTTGGATAATTTCTATTTGGTTTTTGGCAGTAAAACATAATTTATGATTCGATAATAATCATTGATTGCGGTTGTAACTAAAGTCTTAACCAATTCAGATACGGTTTCATTTCCATCTTGCGATTCTCAGCAATAGTACCGTCTGAAATTGTGTTGACAATACACAAATATTATACCAGGAACGTTTATTAAAAATGTTGACCCATATTGAACATTTATTGAAGGCAAGTCTCAAATTAAACAGCTGAATGGAACTTCAAACATATACAAAGGTACTGCCTTCATACCTGTGTGTGTATGGACGACAATTCTCAGAAAACAACTTTGAAGTTGTCTATACGATGGGCGCAAGTTACACAAGCATGATGAAATTATAAGGGTACCTTGTTTGTAAAGGAACTTGTTACTAGTTTAAATTGCTGTACTCTTCCTCAAATCCTACGTGACTAATATATTTCAATATTGATGAAACTTTAACATTTCGGTAGTATTTCGTCGTAGTTATTGTTGCGTGTATACTTATGCCACGTTGATTGCTTACCATCAGAGGGTACGTAAGTGCTGCTATCATTTATAGTGGCTGCAAAGGTTTTTGTAATTTTACTTACTTGTGTGCAGATTGCAGACTATGTGATCTAAGCTACGTTAGTATAGAAAACTACGTGGGCTATGCAAACTAAGTCAAACTACTCGTAACTTAGCTTTAGCTCTTGATCCGCAACCGGCTTAATGCTTATTTCGGTGTTGTGTTGTCTGTTGCTAATAAATTATAGCAGTTGCTGTAATTACTGTAGGTGGATAAAGAAAACCACGAAGTAGGACTTAAAATTAATATTTTTTTACTTTCTTAACGTACAGTCATAGTTTAACATTATTATTAATTCTATCACATCACATGTTCGATTATTATTTAATACTAAACGTAATGGAATTTCAACGTATTTACACTTTGTCGTCGTATGATATGTCTGTGAATTCTACAATGTTACTGTTTGGGAATATATACAGTTCACTGACTCTTTCGTCGCCTATCGGCATTTCATCTCTGCCCGAGAGCTTCTTTGCTAATCTTCTTTTACCAATATCTGTGTTGCTCATTCGTATATTTAAATACCTCCTACTATTTCCATGTCCTTCCATATCTTCTGTTTTCATAAAATTAAATCCATTTTCTCTATTCTGTGTACTCATGCAGTGACATGAGTTTCTGGAAGGAACCTTCAGAGTGTCGGTAGGTGCTAAGTTTATCGATTTTCTAGTTGAGTATCCACTTCTCTCGTTTGTTGACCGGAACGATAATATCCGTGTTCTGTACGACTGACCGTCCTAAAATTAATTGTTTCTTATATAAAATCACTCAATTTTTGTACAGAAAATTCTACTACTCAATAAACTAAGGGAAACCTTACCTCGTAGCTATCGTTAACGAATCTACTAGGCTTTTTCCCGAATGTAAAGCGTTGTTTGAATTCTTTTTTGAACTTTTCCTGCAACAAAAATAATTTACCTTGAATTATTTTTCGTAAAATATAAATAAAAAGAATTATTTTGATAAATGTTCATCATACACAAAGGTTAGTCAGCTAAATTTGAGTTTTGGGATAATATAGAAAAACAATTTCCCGCCCTTCCTGGTGAAAGTCTCTTTAGGGAAATCTTAGAGAATAAAGCTGAAAGGGCAGCGTGCGGCCCGGCTCAGAAAGACTATAAAAACCAGCGTTGGACACTGCCGTACATGTATGATGAATGTATTCAAGAGGGAAAAGAAGTGACGCAGTATCTAAGGAAAAACGGTGGTTCAAACATAACACGGTTATTGCGTGCTGTTCAAAAAGGGTGAACATTAATGTTCCCAAACTATAACTGCTGATTCCATATAATGATAACGAAAAACTTTTAGAGTCATGAAAGCAAATAAATGCTATAGCAATAATGGAATATTTACACAAAAATGTGATGTTTTTTGAGTCATCGTATGATTTTGATTATTTGATTACTATTCACCTAATTGAGTTTGAATTAAATAATAATAAATTTGAAAAGTAATTTGGTTTATTAAGTGCGTTACCTATTAATACTTACATTGTAAATGGCGTAGATGAACGGGTTATAGCAAGAGTTACTCATTGCTAACCAGTCGAAGCAAAAGAACAGCACATTAATGTACTTGTACCTGAAAAGAAGATTCTGGTCAATTTCTCAATATTTAAGTATTCTTAAATACCAATAAAGAATCTTAAATAAAAATAAAGAATAGGAAAATGTGTTGTTAAGCTTAAAACTAGAATTTTTCTCTCTTTTGTTGTGTTTGTTTGTTTATGAAAGAAAATAGATAACGTCACTATACGGCTATATCGAAAAAATGTCCAATAGAAAATTCCACCAGAGATGTGGAAAAGTAAAGAACTAAAAGTTTGTCTTTAATGTTCATTCATTTCTCTTTTACATTTTTCTAACAAATAATCAGATAGTTTCCTAGGTTTACAAAATTATTTTGACATAATATCGTATGCTATTTCACGTAAAAGTTGATAATGTCATAAGTTGCGATCACCTATAAAATTAATAGCAAAGTGTCGTTTTTGATATACAGACAAAAGTATTGAATTTGACTAGTTGGAAACCGCTTGGAAACTACCGTAAGTATTACAATATTTTTGTAAGAAACGAATATCTTCTATAGACACTTTGTAGTTAATGTGACTAGACTATAAAGTACACAGCATACAATAATAACAAGTAATAATGGCAAGACTTAATTAAGCTGCAGGTACCATATTATTATGCTGACGTCATAACAAAGGCCCAGTACTCCAATGTATAAGCATTACATATTGTATAATGTAACTATGTATTTCTAGCCTACGCTTCTAGCATAATATAGTTCCGTACTTTCATGAAACTCCACATGTTATCATCAAAGACACACATTTGGAGGATGCCATGAAAACATAATCTGTATGGCTTGGATAAGGGTTTCTTAAACTATGACTATGAGTTTTGCCTTGTCTGCAGAAATACTAACCAACCGTTCTGTATTTTGTTTTTCATTCTGAAAGAAGGTGAAGGTGGGTCCTGAGTTCGGGAACTTAATTTAGATAGGTATAACTTTGAGAACCACTGGCTTAGATACAATGGCATATAATACAATAACTTTAAATCCCACCATGGTATTAAATACCAAAACGTTTCATTGACTGCGATCCGAAATTTAAATTAACGGTGGACTTATTCTTATAAAGTTAATAATCTGTTTGTATTCTCTTGTTCGCTGACAACTTCATCCATCTTCCAATGTCGAGTAAATAATACGGAACTGAATCCACAACGAGAAACTTCCCTATTTTCTTTCTCGGTATATTTATTACTTGAATATTATATTTATGTTTCGCTGCGGTACAAAATTGGTGTTGAGTTCTCATTCAGAGAGATAATAAAATTCATTGAAGGAAATTTTCATGTGCCTTTAGATATTCGTGAATGAATGCTATGAAAACGTTATCGATTTCATTGAAATAATGCTACAATGTTATTTGAGTAATAGCGTTCGTCTGCCAATTATTTTGATTGTAGCACTTATAATTTATTTGGAGTAAAAGTATTAATATTTAGTTATTATGCCATTATGATAAAAAATTCCTATATGTATTGTATACTAGACCATAATCTACACGTGTTCCAAATTTCATTTCGTTCCCTTCCCTTCCGCTTTGACGTAAAGAAGTAACAAACAAAAAAACATAATAATTTGCATTTATAATATTAGTAGGATTCATTACAATATGCACTTTTGTGTTTATTATGTTGTGTATAACTTTATTTGAAACGAAGTCTACTTACTCATTTATCGATGGGAAGAATGATTGTAATAATAAGTAGCTCTGTAGCGGTAGCCAGCATAAAGCGAAGAGTGCTACCACCAGCACCAGCATTTTTATCACCTGCGAAAGAAAAATATGTTAACAATTTTGCTTTAAAAAGTCATTTTCATCAGTATTAAAACTATGCCTAGATTTTTTGTTAGGGAAGAAAATCATCCAAAGATTTCCGCCTTAGATGAGGCGAGTGTGAGTGTCACTCTTACTGAATAAAAATCACCCCGTTCCTACGATACCGGAGCTCCGGTCATCCGCTAGGGCTCCACATTTAGAAAACCTACATCAGTTACGTTGTATTTTGTTGTATCATCTTTTCTAAGTATTCTTTAGAATTACGCACTTTATTGATGTTCGTGCCTATTAGTCCTTTACAACTTACAAACTGAAGCTACAGTGAAACCACACTCTTTTGTTGTCAACCGTTCCCTCTGACTCTGATATATGATCCACCATAGACCTTCATTTGATAATGGACGCCAACGAATTAACGAACTTTCTACACAGGGGTGAAATTTCACCACTTTTTCGCTTTTAGACCATCATTAACTGTAATTGACATTGAACTGAAAACTGTCTTCCCTATCGTCTATCAGTCAACGAAGCTTTGGATAAGTATGGGGCATCTGTTTAATTATTATTCGCACGTATTTCTCCATCGAAAAAATTGCAGGTGACTGAAGAAAATATTGCCCTACAATTTTTAACCTTACCCCCATCTACTTAGGATCTAATGTTTTAAATAATTTATGAAATTACTCGGTTGTAAGGAGGCTCTCATACCCTTATAAATCCGTGTCCCACTTCAATTGAATCGGAGTGCGGTGAATCGGAATTTATGTAAGGACCACAGTTAATGCTATTGCACAATAAAACTAAGTAACAAACAGTTGTTTAAAAGTTTGATCGAGCAGGTAAAGTTTATATAAAAGCAAATCCCTTTCAACTACCTCATAAAAAGTCTTTTTTCTAGATATAAAGTAGTGTAAGTATAAAACTTTTTCCTTTAAATTAAGGTACTTACTACTACTTACTTAGTTCTATAGTAATAAAATAAGTAATAAAAAGTACTTTAACTGAAAGCCTTTAAGTGCAATGTCTTTTAACATTAACGATAGTTTTTGAAGATATAAAGGAATAAATCAAAGGAATAATGCTGTGGCCTTGGTATATTATTTTTAGGCCACAAGTCCTGCACGCAAAGCAATGTTATATAAAAAGTCTGTATTCTTCTCAAATAAACTTCTGTATCGAAAAATGTATGAAATCACTACATAATTTCATAAATGTATGAAATCCGTTTTTGAATTTAATATGCTAATTTTACGTATACTTTTTGTCTAGTTTTACCGACAACCGTATTACCGACAACTATTAAAAATATCAATAGGTTTTTTATGGTATAAGCCGGCAAATGAGCAGACGGATCACCTGATGGTAACCGCCGCCCATGGACATCCGAAACACCAGAGGCATTACAAGAACGTTGTGGGCCTTTTGAGGGTTAGGAATTTAAGCGTTGAGAAATCGGGGCTTATAAGATTGGGAAGGGAAGGGATTGGACCTCACTCACACAACGAAACACAACATTCAGTGAGGCCGTGGTATCGCTCCAGTCGAGCCGGGCCATTCGTGTCGAAGCGTGACTCTCCCAGACTCCCACAATAATAGTGTTTTTGTTTTAACTGTCCTATCTAAAGATAGAAAACACAACTGAACATGACATCAGACACAAATACCTGCAAACCTACACAAGCTCGCACAACGTTTGTATTTGACCTACGTTTTACGTCAGACGAGCTCCGACGTCGACGTCATAATTTATCGGAAAATAATGTCACACTGACACATTTCAAGTTGTAACACTATCAGCTCGACTTAATTGCTTTGAATGAGGATAATTAATCGATTAATTACGAAAGGAAATTGCGTGTGAAATCTTCCGTATGTTTAGTTTAATGTAGGCCATCTCGACATTTGTTTTGTTTTAATTAATGAGTCGTAAAATATCTGAAACGGCTGTAGATCAGTGTTCTGCAGTCTTTACATTTTATCTTGTAAAAGAACTGTACATAACATAAATTCTTAAAAGTATTATTTGACTTAAAGTCACGGTTTACTCACGTATATTCATTGAGAAAAGGTCTACTAAATTCGAGTTACAGAGGGACTCTTAATCATGAAACCGTGTTTTTAGGTACCTAATTCATTATGTTATTATAAAAAAGAAGTATTATTTGATTACAAATAACTTAATTTAAGTTTTGGTATCATTGACAGGTAACTAAGGGGTTATAATATGATACTGTTTAAAACACTTGTCGGCGAGGCGAGGAGAGTCGCCAAAGAGGCGAGGAAGCGCCGCAAGAAAGCGCAGCGGCAGCGGCGCCAGCAGCAGCGCAAGGAGAAGCGCGCTGCGGCCTTGCTTCTCGCCCCTAAGACCGCGGCTGTAGTTATAACGCTACAGCCCGATGCGGTCAAGAGAGGCGTGACATATGGCGACGTCCTCGCCAAAGTGAAGGGGGCGGTGACTCCCGCAGAGTTCGGGGCCCCTGACGGGTTCACAATGAAGGTGACGGCGACTGGAGCCCGTCTACTTGAGGTCCCCGGCGCGGCCAGCGGTTCATCCGCTGACGCCCTAGCGGAAAGGCTCAGGACGTGCCTCGGTGCGGATGAGGCCCGCGTGTCCAGACCCATCAAGTGCCTAGACTTGAGAATATTGGGCCTGGACGACTCTGCGACGGAGTATGAGGTAGTGGCCGCTGTCGCCAGGACGGGAGGGTGCCCTGTTGACCAGGTCAAGGCAGGCACCATCCGTCCAGACAACTCGGGGCTGCGCACGGTGGTGGTAAGCTGCCCCGTGACAGCGGCCAAAAAGATTAAGGAGGGCAGAAGGCTCCTGGTGGGGTGGGTCTCGGCGCAGGTCAAGCTGCTCGAGGCCCGGCCTCTGAGGTGCTACCGCTGCCACGTGGGCCACCACGTGAGCGTTAAATGCACCTCGGAGGTTGACCGCAGCGACCGCTGCTTCCGCTGCGGTCAGCCCGGTCATAGGGCCGGCTCGTGCACCGCCCCGCTGCACTGCGACGCATGTGCGGCGGCTGGCAAGCCGGCCAATCACCGGGCCGGGAGCAAGGCCTGCTCCCCACCTACCAAACCCAGGGGCAAGGGTAGGCCCTCTGCCGCCCCCGTCGCTTCCGCCGCCACCACCGCAGCAGTCGCCACTGCTGCCGCCGCCGTGGCCACCGCCGGCCGTAGTGCCGCCAGGGAGGAGGTCGTGATGGATTTCCAATAATGAATCCATTCCGCCTCCTCCAGGCGAACATTAACCATTGCGCCGCAGCTCAGGACCTGCTGCTTCAGAGCATGGCGCAGTGGTCGATCAACGTCGCTGTAGTCTCCGAGCCGTATTTCGTCCCGCCCAGGGATCACTGGGTGGCGGACCTAGACGGCTCGGTGACTATCATCTCGTCGGCCGCCGCCGGTACCCCGACTCTCGAGAGCGCTCGAAGAGGCCGGGGTTGTGTCGCAGCACGGTTCGGAGAGATCGCTGTGGTGGGCGTGTATTTCTCTCCGAACCGAACTCTCGCCGAGTTCCACAACTCCCTGAGGGAGTTGGTCGCCGTCGTCGTCGGGTTCCGTTCCCTCCCCGTACTTGTCCTCGGGGACTTCAATGCCAAGAACTTGGCTTGGGGTTCCCGGTTTACCGACATTCGGGGTAGGATGGTGGAAGACTGGGCTCTGGAGACAGGCCTAGTCGTCCTGAACCGGGGTTCTGTCCCCACGTGCGTGCGGATGCAGGGTGAATCGGTGGTGGACATCTCATTCGCCAGCCCTGCTCTGTCACCGCGTGTCGTTGACTGGCGCGTTATGGAGGAGGTGGAGACGTTCTCAGACCACCGGTACATCCGGTTTGACGTCTCCGCCGAGTCCGCGGACCCGCCAGTCAGACAGGCCCCATGTGGCCCGCGTTGGGCGCTGAGACAGTTGGACCGGGAGCTTTTCCTGGAAGCCGCAATCGTGCAGGCCTGGGTGATACCACCGGACAGGCCTGCCGACATCGACGAGGAGGCAAGATGGCTCCAGGACGCCATGTCCAGAATATGTGACGTGGCGATGCCCCGGGTCCGGCCAGGTCAGCGCAAGCGCAAGGTGTACTGGTGGTCGCAAGAGCTGGCTGCTCTGCGCAATGCGTGCGTAGCTGCGCGCCGCCGGTACACGAGGCACCGCAGGCTCCGTATCCGCGCTCCAGACGCGGAGGTAAGAGAGGCGGAGTTGTACGAGGGGTACAAGGCGGCAAAGGCCGCCCTTAAAGCGGAGATCTGGCGGGCTAAAGAGGAAGCTCGCCGGGAGATGCTGGAGACTCTGAACAGAGATCCATGGGGGCGCCCCTATCGGATGGTGCGCGATAAGCTCCGCACCTGGGCTCCCCCGCTGACTCAGAGTCTCCGGCCCGAGATCGTGGAAGAGGTGGTCGGCGCCTTGTTCCCTCGACTATGGAGGGGCTTCACCCCTCCATCCATGACTCCGCCCCCTGCGGTGCCTAATGCGGGCTACAGTGACGACGACGACGACATCGTTCCGGAGGTGACCGAGGCAGAAATGAGAGCGGCGGTGCGCCGGATGGGCGCTAAGAACACCGCCCCAGGACCCGATGGCCTGCATGGCAAGGCGTGGGTCCTGGCCTCGGAGGCTCTCGGGCCTCGATTAATAGGTCTCTACAGCGCATGCTTGGAGAGGGCCAGTTCCCGCTTCAGTGGAAGACGGGAAATCTGGTCCTCGTGAAGAAGCCGGGGCGCCCTGCGGACTCTCCGTCCGCGTACCGGCCCATTGTGCTGCTCGACGAGGTGGGAAAAGTCTTCGAAAGGATAATTTCGAACCGCCTCGTCGCGCACTTGTCTGGATTTGGGCCGGACCTCGCGGACGGCCAGTTCGGCTTCCGTAGAGGGCGCTCCACGGTGGACGCCATCATGCGCGTAAGAGACCTCACGACGGGGACTGCAGTGTCCAGGGGTAAGGTCGTAGTGGCGGTGTCTCTGGACATCGCCAACGCATTCAATTCCCTACCCTGGAGCTGCATTCTGGAGGCACTCCGGTACCACCGGGTGCCTACCTATCTCCGTCGTGTTATCGAGGCCTACCTGACGGATAGGTTCGTCAGGTACCCCGGTCACCAAGGTGAATGGAATCGGCGAGAGATGTCGCGCGGTGTTCCACAGGGTTCGGTTTTAGGGCCGCTCCTGTGGAACATCGGTTACGACTGGGTGCTGCGCACCGACCTCCCAAACGGCGTCAGTGTAGTCTGTTACGCCGACGACACACTGGTGCTGGCGCACGGGAGGTCGCACCAGGCGGCGGCCAATTTAATGGCGAGAGCGGTTGCGACAGTCGTTGCAAGGATCCGGCAATTGGGACTCGAGGTGGCGCTCCACAAATCCGAGGCCATGTGCTTTCATGGCCGCGGGAACGCGCCACCTCCGGATGGGTCCCAAATAACGGCAGGAGGGGTTACCATCGGCGTCGAGACGACGATGAAGTACCTAGGACTCGTCCTCGACAGTCGATGGAACTTCGTGGAGCACTTCCGACGTTTGGCTCCTAAGTTGGAACGGACGGGGGCTGCGCTTAAGCGGCTCCTGCCCAACCTCGGGGGGCAAATGCCTCCTGCCGGAGGTTGTACGCGGGGATCGTGCGGTCCATGGCCCTCTACGGCGCCCCTGTGTGGGCGCCGAACCTGATGCGGCGGCCAGCTCGGGCGCTGCTCACGTCCCAGAGGGTCATGGCCATCCGGGTGATCCGCGGATATCGCACGATCTCCGGAGAGGCGGCGAACCTCCTTGCCGGATTACCGCCGTGGGATTTGGAGGCGAAAGTGCTTGCGCGCGTCTTCTGTTTGCGCGCCGACGCGCGTCGCCGGGGCGAAACTCCACTGCCGCGCCAGATTAGTGCGTGGCGGGACGAGCTCCGGCGCGATCTCATGGCGGAATGGCAGCAACGACTGTCGCAACCGAGGGCTGGGCTCGCTGTCATTGCAGCGATAAGTCCCCTCTTTGAGGAGTGGCTTGAGAGACGCCACGGCGTCCTCACCTACCGCCTGACGCAGGTGCTTACCGGACATGGAAGTTTCGGTAGGTTCCTGTTTCTGATTGGGCGGGAGGAAACGCCCGGGTGTCATCACTGCGAGGACCGTCCTGAGGACACAGTGGAACATACGGTGGCGCTGTGCCCTGCATGGGCTGAGCACCGCCGTGTCCTCAGGGATGTAGTCGGCGACGGCGACCTCTCGCGTCCGGCATTGGTACAAGCCATGGTGCGGAGCGAGGGGGACTGGGATGCCGTCTCCTCCTTCTGCGAAGCAGTCATGCTAGCTAAGGAGGAGGCGGGGCGCGTGAGAGAACGAACCTCCTCACGCCCCAGCCGTCGCGAGAGACACTCCGGGCGTCGGGGATCGCGTGACGATCTCCGGCCACCGTAAGTGCGGGCCTGCGGACGGCGAGCAAGGGTAGTTCGCCGCCCGACCAGAACCAGACCCGTGCGTGCGGCGCGTCGCGTTCCGCGCGCGCCTCAAAGAGCCATCAGACCACCACAGATGGGGCCCAGTAGGGCTGATGCCTAATCCGGAGCTGCGGACAACCTAGCGGGTTTACCGGGGCTCCGGCTCGAAAGGCAGGAGAAGGAACGGGGTGGTTTTTAGTCAGTAAGAGTCTGACACCCCCTCTCGCCTCGCCCAAGGCGAGAAAAGTCATTGGATGATTTTCCCCCCTCAAAAAAAAAAAAAAAAAAAAAAAAAAACTGTTTAAAACATGCCTTGTTTGGTACACATTCATATGTATATAGATTGTCGGATAAAATAATGCTTACTATCGTATTATATCATAAATTACATTATGTTATATCAGAATCAAATACCAATGATAAAAACACAAACAAATACCATGATACATTTTACAAAACTATAATTCGGATACATAAAAGGTAAGGAGACAGAACAAGCAAAAATACTACCTAAATTCTAACCTTCCCTGCGAGCAATTACATTAGAATCCCAAAGTAACAAGTGGTTTAACTAGCTAATGTTCAAACGTGTTTATTTACATTAAATTACATTGCATTCAATTTGCACCAGATGGATTTAAATTGGCCAACCATCTGTTAGAACGAAAATAGAACGCTATTTCTGTAACTAATATCTCCTTAGGGAAGGCTGGTGGGCTAAAGTGATCAGCCGACCTTAAGAAGTTCATTGTAATAGCGATGATTGATTACTATTTATGTTATAAAGCAATAGATAATTATTATGATATAATATCTTGTATGTCTTTGATCAATTTTTAATACATTTTTACCGCCTCTTTGATCAAGTAGTTCCGCGACTGTCAATCTCGAGTTCAGGTGGAAAAAATCTTACAAATAGGACGAAGTATATTAGAAATATAAATCTGTTGGAAGATTGGTTCACCCTTTATTATATAGAATGTATGAGGATGGTATATTGATAATATATTCTAAATATGCACTTCAGGAATTAAAAGTATAACGTTGACCAGAGCCCCCTAGATTAACAGAAGCGACTGCTTGAATTTGTATTTTTATTAAAATTAAATAATTCCTCTACTCCTAAACTGTACCACACTGTAAAAGAAAAGTATCTATTTTTTATAATAACTATCGTGTGACGTTCTAAAATAACTAAAAATAACAGTTTACTCACGTAAATATACAAAGAAAAGCTCTACTAGTTTCGAGTCACAGAGGGACTCTTACTCATGAGCAGCGTGGGCGGACACGGTGACGTCGCCGCCTCCGTATCAGTATATTTACGTGAAAAGACAGTTATTTTTAGTTAAAAGTATCTAACTTGATAATATATCACCAGTAGGTAGGTAGGAAGTTGTAAAATGTAAATAGAGGAAATAGGGTACTCTACGTTCGTCGTTATTTGTCACTATCTACACGGTAAATTGGTATTGATGTTTATCCTGCTGGTGGATCTGACGTTCTAACTGTATTTTTACCTCTATATTTGTTAGTAAAATAAAGCTGAAGGAAGGTGTTGTGTGTTGGTTTGTTGATTTGTTGAACAACTGCACGCGAACGTATCTCCCATTGGTCGTCAGCAACGATAAGGTTTTCGTATAATCGGGTTGGGCGAAATTATTTTTTAAATTGAAAATAATTTCAGACTCCATGCTGTGACTAAAATAATTTAGAAAAGAAAAATAAAATAATTTGGCCAATCTGAAAATCGAACCTGGACCCTTTCTTACTCAGTAGTTGCCAAATACAATTCCTTTGTAGTGTACGTGACACCTCGCCCTTATAAGTAGCGTAAGTTAGTTGTATAAGAGACTTAATTAAAGGTATTCATAGAAACAACACGTCTCCTTATGGCAGTTGTCCCACCGGCAACGATGAACGAGTAACGAGTAGAGCTAGAACTAGAAACGAGTGAAAACAAAAACAAACAAGTGAAGCGAGCACTCGCCGGCAGTGTGAACAGTCAGCGATCAACTATTTGTATATGCATCTCTTTTGTTTAAACGGAAAGTATATCTATTGTACGTTTCTTGAGCGAGAAAATAGCCGATAGTTAGTCGTTCACTCGCCGTTGGTGGGACAACTGCCTTATTTGCACTCTAAGCCTCATCATTGCACCTTATTTCAGTACACGTAGTAGAAAAACAATAAAGTCAGTTCGATCTGTTTTAATATCAATAAAGGATTTAATATCAAAAACGTTGCACTAACGTCTAGATTGATCAATGAGCATTGAACCCACTGAGTTCAACGCTAGCCTGCTTTTAGGTTTGCTTTTAGCTTTAATACAGGTATGAGCCAGGTCTACTTATCTGATTGAAAACGTTTCATGTTCAATTTACGAGGTTTCTCTATAATATGTAATTGCTACCAGTACTTTGTTGCAAATTGCTTGTAATGGGAGTTTGATATAAATTACAGTCATGCAATTGTTATTTATATTTAACTACATAATATATCTTGCTCTTACTTTTTCGAAGGCTTCTTTATAATAAAAGTAATACTTTATTTAAAAGCCCGCGACGATATAGTCCAATAACAAAATGTTACGAGCTATTTAGTCTTTATCCATTAACCTACATACTTTACTTTCCTACATTAATCGAAATCGGATTTTTAAATTCTCCGTGGAAAGCTAGGTTTTACAAGCATATTATCTCATCAACAAAAGTAGGCCATCGTAGCTTAATAAAACAATTGAAAAGATCAGAGAAAATACTCACCTTCTTTTTATTCCTCATGTGGTTAGCGTCACGAGTCTCTTGCGCATTACCCGGCGCGCGCGCACCCCACAACTTCATGGCCATGTGCGCGTACGCAAATGTAATCACACACAACGGGATTACATACTAAAAGCAAAGTAAACAAACACATTGATGAGAACTGATGGCAATTCAATTTTATCGTTCCTGGCATATATTTCAGCCGGCAAAGACACAGCTACATATCAAGCTATACAAAACCAGTATTAACTGACCGTTGAATGTGCGGAAATGTCATTAAAAGCGAGACCATGATAAACTGGTTAAGTATAGTTCGATCTGCACAATGACTTATTAAATATGCATGCTTAAAACTGAAAAATGAATAAATTATATGTAAGTATACTGACAGTGAATAATTTTACGTTGATGATATTATATTGTCTTTCATCTGTGCATTTTAAACGCTCTGTTTTATTTGATATTCATTAATTGGGAGAATAAAAAATGTATTATTATTATAGTATGTATGCATGTTATTGAATAATATCAAAGGGTACCACCTATATACATATTATGGAATAATACCTAGATGTTATGATTCTCTGTTAACTTTTGTCTTTAATCAAAAATTAATGTTAAGGAACTTTAATAAATGACTAATATCTTTCACGTGACTACAATTTAAAATTAAAACAGAAGTTTATTCATTGTATATTTTAATATGAAGTTATTGCATCTAGTTTATGTTGCATGAACGGCACTAATTTCCATATGTTAAAAATATGCAGTATAAAACAGATGACAATATGCAATAAAGAATGAATAATAATTTAACCTCTTTTTATTTCCTTTCATTTACTTTATTGTTTCCAGAAAGCCAGAGCGTTGGGTATAAACATGCAGATCAAGAAATAAAAAGAAAAACGTATAAATGAGTACGTTTGTTATGATTTTCTTTGCTCACATCATAACATTTAATGAGACGTTAAGAAAGATATTCTGACTGTATGTCATAAAGCTGACTGTCTTTCATTGTTCAGTTAATGACAACTTGAAAATTTCGTTTTGTTTAATAACATGGAGGTGTATTATAAGTACGCATGTGACATTTATACATTTTGTGTAATTTTGACCAACCTTGATTCAACAGAGATCTCTCTCGTAAGCGAGATCCGAATAAGCGCGGGAATTCAAGTTCGGAGCCTGTTCCGAGGCGAGGCGATTACGTTATTATTCCGATTAGTGTGCGTTGCAGTAGGGAGTTTAATACAAACCATTCTGAACGGCTCGAGGCGATACGGTGACGATCCCTTTCCGATCCCATATGTGTGCTGAGACCCTTAACCGACTTTGAGCGACCTTGTTTCAACAGAGATCTCTCTCTCGAGATCCAAAATATTGAATGATTGTCTATACGATGGTTGATAGGCTAATTGAGCTAAGCGACATTTTTTTGCAATATTGAATTAAATACATATTTGGAATCAGTGATTTTTCTCCAGCGGATGATATATATTAACTCAATATCGCAAAAAAATGTCGCTTGGGTCTATCAGCTTTTCAACCGTCGATATGTTTTTAATAATAGTGTTTTTCTTTATATAAATAGTAATAGTAAGTACAAATGATGAAAAGTTAAACCTCTTCATTTCAACCCGTCCCTTCGGTAAATACATCATAACGGTCTCAATTTAAATCTTTCTTCAACAACATAAATGAACACATTTCCCACAAAAGTCACGGAAATTGAAACGAGTGGAATAAAAAAACAAACAAGAACCATATAAACATGGAGTATCGATTTAACTCACCTGGAAAACGTATAGTAACAATCTGTAAATAGCCAGCGAATGTGAACCGAACTCTGTGGGAGCACAGAACGGCTTCTTGTAATAATGTTTAGTATCTGCAAAGAAAGAAACAGTTTATTGTGACAACCTATTCATATTTGTTGAACTATTGTGGAAATTCGAACTTGAAACGGGATATTTACCATGTTTTTCTATTTCTATGAGTTTCCGATATTTCGGCACTGTTGCAAGCGCCATGATCACGGATGAACTGGTTCACATGGTAAATATCCCGTTTCAAATTTCAATTCTAGTGTTAGTGACCATGTCAGTTTAAAAACTTATATTGTGGAAATTATTTACTGAATTAAAGCAATCGGCCTTGCAACCAGCCGATCTGGACGGTGTTAAGGGAGACCTATATGACTGACGTGATGGTGAATAGCACTTAATACCAAAGATGTTTTATCATTCCGTTCGTATATAAACTAACTTGATCTTATCTGAAATCTCTAAAACCTTTAATTTCGGCCATAACATTTATTTGGCAATCACTTAACAGGTTTAACAAAAAGCTTTGGAAAACGATTCCTATGAACTTATCAACACAAGCCCAGAAAGCCTGGGAGGTGATTGAAAAATAAACAATTTGTTTATTGCTCCAGAGTTTCGTGGAAAGGAAAACGGTTAACTGGTTAGAATTCTACGTAACAGCAATTATATTGATTCCCGAGTTACACATTGAAAGTAAATCATTTCACTTTTGATTAGTGATGCCGTAACCAGAGCTCTACAAACTAGAGTTTAATTGAAGGTTTTAATCGAATAGCCGGGCCTACTAGCCTACATTTTATTTTTGTACAACACGCGTTATTTAACTTGAACCAATATTGAAAGGGTGTTCGTTTCGTTAATTAACACAGACCATGAATAGGGGAAACTAGTTACAAATGGATTGATATACGTGAAACTGTTGTTGTACAAAAATTACAGTGTTATTATTGCATAACCATCATAAGGCTAAAAATAGAATCACGGTCTTGCACGTCGTAAAAAAGGTACCTAGGTATTTTTTGCGGTCACAACTGACGTGGAAGTCTGGACCCTTTTCTGCCTTAGTCATGTTTTATTTACCGCAAAATGCTGTCTAAACTGCCAAACGACTTTTAGGTATAACAGTGCCTCCTGCCATAATTTTTCTGTTTTATTCTAAAGTAGATCTAATTTTCTAAACAATAGAGCTTATAATTTTAATTCATTGACATACCTGGATCCACCTCATCAGCCATGATAACTTCCCAAGACATAGCCATAGGAGCTGCCAGTGATAGTGCTAGGAACCATATCACCACTATTATGACTTTGGCTATGCGTTTTGAAGTGTGGGCACTGAAACAAACATTCAAGGATTAAAAAAGAACATTAAGTTTGCAAATCAACATTAAACAATTTCTGTGCATAACATAGTAAGTCTTATTTGAGAGGATTAAAATCTGTTTTCGCCTGATTGGCGTAATTCTGTCCTAACTGCAAGACAGCTATCATTGATCAGTTGGGGCCTAGATTAAGAAAAGTATGTTTTATACATATTCACAAACCATAATGGCTTGCATTGTATAAAGTGTTCCGACAAAAAGTCGGTGCCTTGTACTGTAAAAAAGCCTCAGACGAAATATCTATTCAGTACATATTTATTATTCAGTATATAGTTAAATACACATGTTACCTGACTAACGAAGGTAAGATATACATGCACTTAATTTCCTGAGAGCCAGCCAGGTATTGTTATAAGATGGATAAGGCAGAATATGCAAATACTCCACAGACCAAGCAATCTCGAGAAGGAAGGGTACATTTATTGTACCCGTTTATTTAAGATATATCGTAGTAAGTTCATTGCGTAATTCATTTTACCCTTCGTAGTTTTAGGAACTACATTTCTCTTTGAAAGTAGTTTTTAGAACTATTATTTCTCTAGTAGTTCTCGTCTGATGGTAGTCGAGAAAAGGTGTTGTTTTTGATTATTCTTGTATACAAGTTTTTAGGCTACATCGTTGGTCGAGCTGAACAAAATTCTTATTTATTAATATCATGATTTCGAAACAATCTGTTGATAGCTAAGCTATATTATAGTCCGGAGCTGCGGACTACCTAGCGAGTTTACCGGCTCGAAAAGCAGGAGTAGGAACGGAATGGTTTTTAGTCAGTAAGAGTCTGACACTCCCTTTCGCCTCGCTAATGGCGAGAGAAGTCATTGGATGATTTTCCCCGCTTAAAAAAGCTGTAATAGTATACCTTAACTAACACGTGTATACGATTTTTAATCAAATATTTACGTAAAAGACCTAAAATGTATTTTACTCATGTGAATTTCTTGTACCGCACGTATTTTCGTAGAACTAAATAATGTTTCTAACAAAATTGAGAGCTTACACTAGAGTTAAAGTTTCTTAGAAAATAGTAAGTAGCAAGTTACGAACGAGATAAAGGTGAAATGAAGAAGAAAACGTCTGAGATGTCAACCTTATTGTTAGAAAGGAGATTTATTTGTCTCTTCGTCGAGTTTCCTTTTTAAAAGGTAACTTTATCTCAATTCTGTACTAAGCTACTGAATGATTTTCATTGGTAAAAATATTTATGTAGGTGATAAGCTAGGTATAATATACGTTTAATAATTATTCATTTTCATTCAGTTAAGAAAAAATTTATATTTATAATTTATTATAGCTTTCGTGAGATTAATAAATTAATTATTATGTTTTCACGAGTCGAACTCGACTATTTTTAAGCCATACTAGAGGCTTATATTCATAAGCAGCATTCCGCGACACACGATGCGGTGTTGCGCTGCTACTGGAAGCCTCTAGCATGGCCTGAAACTAGTCAAATTCCTCGTCAAATAATTACGTGAGTAAGCCGAAAAACATAATAATTAATATAAGGAATTTCGGATACGATACTTTTACGTATAAAAATAGACGCTAACAAGCTCATCATTGTACTGAACAACTATTTTGATTATACGTTGCAGCTCCAAACGATAATTACTTCCACTTAGTACTCGAATTCTCCCCAAATTGGCCACTTAATTGACCAATGAACAGTACCGTTAGCGATGATATATACTTATATATACTGGTTCACACTTTAGAAGAGCCGACATTGATTGATTGTCGCACTACTATTAAGTACTTGAAAATAAATTACGTGGGTGTCTGACACAATTCTAAGACTAAGTCTAGGTCGCTTTTTGTACAAATATTGTCTTTAGGTGTCAGCTCCATTACAATGATAAGTTACTGATTTATTTATTTAACTCTTTATGCACATGAGCGTTATTTCACAGATGAACGTCAACCCATCAAATATAAAAAATACTTTTTTTTTTTTGGGTTTAATGCCGTAGGCTTTTATCTGAGATTTGTAGGTTTATGGGTCTAATTCTTAACGCAGTATTTCATAAATGAACGTCAACCCATCAAATATAATAAATTAATATTAAAAAAAATACATTTGCACGTGCCAAAAATGGAAAATACGCACAAAACAAGATTTAATTGCTCTCTACGTTACAAAAACTCTTATCATAAACAGAAACTTTTTTTTGAAAGGGAAAATCTTCCAATGACTTCTCCCGCCTTGGGTGAAGTGAGAGGGAGTGTCAGACTCTTACTGACTAAAATCTAAACTAACCTGTTACGTTGTCCGCAGCTTCGGATCATAAACAGAACCTACCTATCGTACTCGATGCTATCAATATACTAACTACTTTGAATAGTATTTAATAGATGAAGGCGAAAAAGGTATCGAGTTTAGTGGCACACCCTATACTTACTATCTATAGTACCTACAATTACTATGGTCGGAAGTAAAATCTATGATATTGAGCACCCGTTACATGAAATATGTATTTGATACGTTCTATCTCCCACTATTTGTCTATTCAAATGTGAGTTTTATTGGCTCCGGTTGAATACGGTTTGGCCCGCCAATGACAACAAATATTCCACATTTTCAACCCGTCGCGTTGTTGTCGTTTTATTGTTATTGTGACTGCTTTCAGTAAGTTTGTTATTGTAGACTAACATTGCTTTTGTTTACTTATACTTTTCTTTAGGATATATAAAGCTTTTTATATACATTTTTACCAAACACCCCTTACATTTATAACCCTTTTTTTGAGGGGGGAAAATCATCCATTGACTTCTCCCGCCTTGGGCGAGGCGGGAGGAAGTGTCAGACTCTTACTGACTAAAAACCACCCCGTTCCTTCTCCTGCTTTGAG
The DNA here is from genome assembly GCF_023101765.2 of Spodoptera frugiperda. Classification (NCBI taxonomy): domain Eukaryota; kingdom Metazoa; phylum Arthropoda; class Insecta; order Lepidoptera; family Noctuidae; genus Spodoptera; species Spodoptera frugiperda. Next base: position 6,809,758 of record NC_064231.1, on the reverse strand, counting down.
CTGGAGCCCCGGTAACCTGTTATTATAGTTAACTATAAACTATCATTTAACTAAAATATTTTAGCGTGACGTAGCACCTAAACTAACCGCTTACTCATACATAGGTACTATTAGGTGTCACTTATAGATTGGTGAAAACTAAAATGTTAAATGTCACCAATTTTATCTTAAGCGTTTCTTAAAATTTGGCAGAGGTTGATGAAATCGGGCCCTAGACTCATTTTGTAATCGTATTTCAATTGAATTTAATTGAAATTGGAATCTGAAATTTTATTCTAATTCTTATGTTTCATTAAGTATTCAAATGTAATTTATTTGACGGAGTTTTAAGTTAATGAGATACAAATCGATCTTTTCTAGTAATATCTTTAGTATTAAGTACATTGGGCAACCATTGTATTAGTTATGGTTCAGGAATGGTCTTGAATGTGATTTTTATTCACAAAAGATATGATATAAGTATATTTATGAAAACCGAAAAAATAAGTTGTATTTCCCAGTGTTTATGAAATGCTAACGTATTTGAAATGTACTTGTACTACTGCTTAAAGATCTAATGGGCAGTAGGCACGTGATTATATAATTATGAGAACTGTCACTGAATAAAATAAACCTAAACTAAACCAATTTTCACGAAAAATGTACAACTCAAAACAAAATAGGGAAAATGGGATGGGATTACTAATTAGTTTGGTACTTTTGGTACCTACTTAAGTTTACTGAAAGACTTATGTACACATGACAGCACATAGAACCACAAATACCTATCTATTAGAGAAAGCTTTTCCGGAGGCCTTTTAAGGGATCTTATTCCATCTTACATTTATTTTAATGTGTTTCGTCCCCATAGGTTATGTCTTTGTTAGCGCAACCCATATAAGCGCCTTAAAAGCGATTTTATGACTGGATTACAAAACATCGACGTTTTACTACAACCCCATGGGGTGTTAGGCGCGATGTAAACCTCTCTTGAGAAATGTACCAAGTGATGGTGAAAATCGAATCAAAAGTACTTGAGATACCTTCGAAGGAAAGTTACGTATTTGTATAGGTACTTTTTATGTGTTATATATTAGTTTACTTTGAGTTTAATGTACACAAAAGTTAAAATGCGTTTGCTCCAGTAACCAAGACTAGTAATGACTAAAAGGTTCTAGTTATTATTTTATTACTAAGTTATTGAAGTTGTATATATACGGTGTAAGAATTAAGGTTGAAAGTCTAAGAGCAGGCCCTCTGATAAGTAGTCTACGTCTCCTGGCTGATGATGAGGCTTAACATACTCGAAAGTAGATGCGCAAATTTTATTTCGATTTTCCCTGCATAAATAACTATGTTAGGATATTTTACCAAATTCAAGTGACATTCATCAAATACCTTAATTAAATTCGTTAAAAGTTTATTACATACTGTTCTGTTTTGTCACAATTAGAGATTCCGTTTCGAATGTATTTTCAATAAATAATTAACATACAAAACTACTGTTACAGGTTTGCATTTAAATTAGTTTCAAACACGCTTTTAGCAACACGTAAATCCACGTAAATGCAGCTAGGTAGCGTTGAGATTTAGAATATCCACTGTTTCTCTATTTTAAGCTATAATTTAAATACTTATTTAACTAGTATACGTTGGTTAAGTACCACATACGTCTAGTGAAAACCTGCATGGATTAGTAAGGCATTAGAAATATTCAGTTAAAGAATACTAACGGGTTATACTTTCCTTTACAAAAAAAAAAAATACATAGATACAGGAAAAAAATGTTAGTTAAAGCACTCGCAAATTTCATACTTATGTACTTTATTAAATCACGATTAAAAAGGTATTTAGGAAGATTGCCTGTCGCCTGCAGAATTTTTAAGCCTTTGCTAAAGAATTTCTTTATTAAAAAGATGATAGAAAGTATCTAAACTATGTCATATCATCTGGAAGAAAAAGATCAAAATAAGTACAAATATCTACATAGCCTACTATCACATCATGATTTTCTGAAGGAAGTGGACAGAGGTTTAGTGGGAGAGCTATGCTACGGCACGAATGGGCCGGTTCAAATGGAGTGATACCACGGCCTCACAGAAAACCGACGTGAAACATGCGTTGTGTTTTGTTGAGTAAGTGAGGATGCCTAATTTCCTAACCCCTTGTCTAGTCTTCTCAGTGCCCGATACCACTACAACCCCTAAATTCCTAACCCCCAAAAAGCCGACAACGCACTTTTAACGCCTCTGGTTTTGGGTGTCTATGGGCGGTATTGACTGTTTATCATCGGGTGATCAGACTGCTCGCTTACCGGTTTATACCATATAAAAAGAGGTTTACATATTCCCACTTTGCGGAAATTATATTTTAGCCCATATCTCGGGCTGCAAATATTAGCAGTCTTATCATGTACACCTAGACTGGGTATAGCACCACACATTCTGATTTTATTTTGCCTTTGGAATCCTTTTTTTTACTCGATTTTGTTTCAACAGTTAATCAAAGTCCCTGTTTCTTGTTCGATAATTATCTACACTTACTAAACGATAAAAGTAAAAAAACAAATCTTTTTCAGTCACCATTAAACAAATCGGATCTAATCCTAATTTAATTCTCTAAAGTAAATGAATAAATTGGTGCCTACTATTTATCTACAAAACGTTTTACCGACATTGGAATGTTAAGTAGACCCTATAAAAAAGTCGGAACCCAAATTAAAGTCTTAACAATACAGGAAAAATATTTGCTTGAGCTTCGTGAAATTTATTTAAGATTTAAAATTCGCGTAATACTTAGTTCTGAGATTGTCACTGTTTAATTATTCTTATCAGCCTTTAGATAAGCAGAACGCAAAGGTAATGGCTGGACAATTAATTACTTACTAACTGTTTAGTACAACATTTAGTTTTAGTAGATTATACCGATTATATTATGAGTTCAAAATATATTTATCATAGGTACCTAAGTCTATACTTAGGCACTATTGCCTCAATCAATATCTATTAATGTCTAGTCAAAAACGATTACGTGACTTTTTTATTTACTATTTAAATTAGTACGTCGTATAGTGCAAATCGTTTCAAGAGCCATTTTGATATTATCATTTAAGTGCAACATTATCCAAAGGCCAGTTGAAAACCTAACATTAGTTCCCAACACTTTCATGTACACAGACTTATAAACTTTCAATTAATGGTTTCTTAATAGTATGTACTGTTAAACGGAAGAAACCTTTTATTTTCCCGCATACGACGTCTTAATTTCACTTTGGCTTGGAACTAATTAGAACAGAGTAGTAATTTGTTTACGGCCGAATAAAAAAGGTTTGTGGAACACTCTGTGTATACTCAGCTCAGAAATTAACTTGGTACAAATGATGTTCTCGAAATAAGGTGCAAAAAGTAGAATATTAAATGAACTAGGATTTTGGTATTTTTTAATATGATAGACATTTGTTTATGACTTGTATTAAAGTCCTATGTCCCCTAAATGGGTCAGAGGGTGTACACAGATGTCCTTCATTTTAATCGGTTTTGAGCTTCTCGCTTCACCTTGCTCCACGTTATTCCGATGCCCGCCGTTGTTTATGACACATAAGTAAAATGCTCAGTAACGCTCGACGTATGCAGACTACTGCGAATTTTGACATACAAATTACAATCTTACTAAGATTTAAAAGACGAACTAGACTATTAAGCAAACAATAACAATACATTCACAACAATATGTTAATTAGTCTGCTACCAAGTTGTGTCAATGTTTATAACACTATACAACTCCACTACGCAAATCAAATGGAACTCAAATGTCCAAAGAGTGAATAGAAAAGTAAATTGTATGAAATTAATACAAATATACTTACAACAAGTTATATGAAACGCAACACAATTCACTTGTTTTTGTCTTTAACTAACTTGAAAATCAACCAAAAGAGGTAGTCAATATTACTTTAAAAGATTATAATCTGCCCAAAATATTACAAAATGGTAGCAATGTCTTATCAGACAAGCATTATGATAATATAAATTGGTGATGTATTTGCGCTGTTCCGTTATGGGGCGCGAAGAAGTATATTTAAATACTAGCTTTTGCCCGCGACTTCGTTCGCGTGGAATAGTGACTTCCGGCAAAGGATATCAACCAAAATGGGCTAGAGTTTTGAACAGCTGTATTGAGAAAAAGAAGTTCACAAACAATTTAATAATAATATTTAATGAATTTTGATTTCTATTCGGGAGTGTAAATATAAATAATATTAAATAAGAATAAAAACAGTTTTGTAATTGATTATTGTTATTATTGGTGACACTGCCATGACAACAGTTTTGTGACAGTTCTTTTTCGTATTATATTGTGAATATTATTTCGATTTTGGCTATTTTTGACGACTGTGCTATTCAAAATGGATTCTGGTGATTTTCTATCCGATGACCCCGGCTCACTCTTGGACTCAGTACCCGCTCAAACGTTAACCCTGGCAACGAAGCCGCTTTACATGACGACGACCCCGTAAACTTGGACTTTCCGATTTTGCCTAGTGAATCTATATATTGTGTCAATTGTGGAACTGAAACCACTCACAGGAGAAGACACAATGTTAATCTTGTGGAAGTGCAGCGAGTTATACTGCAATGGATCGCAACACAAGTGGTAAGTCATTAAGTAAGTAAGTGTAAGTGGTTGCTGCGCTCATATCATGTCTGTGATATGGTATTTAAGTTGGGCAAGGCATGAAAATGTAACTCCACCAGCTCAGTTTCTAGAAAATGTTTTGTTAACATTATGAAAATGAATAGTTTCACAAATAAACGATTTATTTTAAAGTGTTGAAGTTTTTTCATATATTATGTTTAATTATTAATTTGATACAAAGTTTCTTATCTATACGTTTTCTTTGTACTGTAAGCCGCTCAATAAAGTAAAAAATAGTACAATATTTTCATGTTCATGTTCAAGCCCAAACGCCATACAAAGTGGTTGATGTCCTTTTTGGTTTTAACCACATAGTTCCCAAACTCGCGGAATCTCTTCAAAAATGAGACGTAGAAGATATTCCAGGGAACTCTTCAAAAATCAACATAATGAGCTCTGCGTTTGAATTTAATAGATGTATACTCACTTAGGGCATTGAAAAAATTGTTTAAAAACGGACTTAAACTAAAGAAATATTATAATCTTTCCGAAATTAAGATGAAAACTAACTTAAAACTAAAGAAAGCTACGAATTACTAATTTATAACATTTAAAAAAGAAATTATATTACAACCTATCCTCTATGCTATAATAACCAAGCTTAAACTAAATAATTTAAAAGAAACGACTTAAATCTAATCTATCTAATTAATAAATAAATTAGACTTACAATTTTATTAAAAAACTAACTACAGTAACTACTAATAAATCGATATCAAACTAAACCTACGTTAAATAATTTAACCAGAAAACCAGAAAAACCCAACAAATAAACTTATTAATTGACAAATACAACGAAACCAATTTATTTAGAATATACGAAACAGCAGGACCACTACAGACAAATAATCATACGACTGATAATACACTTTTTCTACGATAGTACCGAAGCGCTCGGCCGATACCCAACCAAATGAATGTAACGAAACCATAGCGCGATCTATTTCTATTTTTATTTTTTGATTTTTGAAATAAAACTATCCTATGTCCTTTCTAAGGTTCTAAACTATATCTGTACCAAATTTCAACCAAATCCGTCAAATAGTGGCCGAGATTAATGGTATAAGCATAGAATAGTGTTCGACGTGATTCTTTAATTTGACATAACTTTTTTATTTATGAACCGATTGACATGAAACAAACACTAAATGTAAATTTAAGCATCCCACAATATATTCGTGAAAACCGCATCCAACTCGGATCAGCCGTTTCTGAGATTAGCGCGCACAGACGAACAGACAAACAGACAAACAGACAAACAGACAAACAGACAAACAGATAAACAGACAAACAGACAAAAAAAAAGTTAATTACATTTTTGGGTTCGACATCGACATAACAATAACCCCTGCTATTTTTTTTATTTTTATTTTCAATGTACAGACAGCACTTTTCTACGATTTTATTATATGTATAGATAATGAATTCTATCTCGCGGTACGAAATAAACTCGAATGCCTATTGCATGAGTTTACGTAAATCATCCGACCCAGTACACAGCTGAAAATATTATAGTAAATATTACGGGAAACTGAACGGAATCATTTCTTATAGTAAATAAGAAATGATTCAGAAATTGGTTCAATTACAGCTCAAGTTGACGAACTTGAACATGAACCATACTAGTTTTTATTATCATCATATCACCCACAAACCTTCCACTATTGACCATTGGCCTCCCCCAATGACATCAAGATTGGCCTGTTGAAAATGAACTAGGTACATCGACTTGTAAAGACAAAACATATGACGAGAAAAAAAAATCGCCTTTTTATACGAACACACTTTCTTATTGTTTGATTGCCTTTGATTTTGCTGAAGTCAATATAAAAATAAGTATTTGAAAAAAACATCTCGTGTCTCCTTAGTAGATATAAATTGTTATGACAAGTACAGTAGAGCTCTCGAAAAAGATAGATTAATGTTCTTTGTTTGTAGACAAATCTTCTTACAGTCAAGTACGTGGTTGACTTTCGTATCAAATCAGTTCATTATACGACTTAAAGAAATTGATTTACTTTTAAGAACTTGATGAGTCCTCTTTTTACCGACTTCACAAAAAGGAGGAGGTACTATGTTCGGCTGTTTGTATGTTTTTTTTTTTTTTGTATGTTTGTTCATCGAATACTCCGTCAATTGTCGACGGATTTTCAAAATTCTTTTTTTGTTCGAAAGTAGATAGTTCTGAGGTGGTCCCATTGTCACCAAGTTAGGATCTGATGAAGGGATCTTAGAGAAATCGAGGGAACTCCTCAAATATTATAGGGAGCTATATAGTGATTTTGGTATATTCATCTAGAATTGAAGCATTTACAGTCAAAAAGTAACCTTTGAAGAGGTGGAACTGATGAAGAAGACCAGAAATGGCCAATGGAACTTCATACTCACATAGAAATCACAATAAAGTTAATTAATACTCCGTCAATTGTCGACGGATTTTCAAAATTCTTTTTTGTTCAAAAGTAGATAGTTCTGAGGTGGTCCCATTGTCACCAAGTTAGGATCTGATGATGGGATCTTAGAGAAATCGAGGGAACTCCTCAAATATTATAGGGAACTATATAGTGATTTTGATTTGATATATTTATCTAGAATTGAAGCATTTACAGTAAAAAAGTAACCTTTAAAGAGGTGGAACTGATGAAGAAGACCAGAAATGGCCAATGGAACTTCATACTCACATAGAAATCACAATAAAGTTAATTAAGTGACTGTGACAATACAAATAAATAAAGTAGTGATTGAGATAGAGAATTTTAACCGAATTTTTTAGTTGCGATACTGAGTATCGCAACTAAAAAGTGTGAAATAAAATACTTTTTACAAAAAATAAACCGACTTCACTAAAAAAGTTAAAAATAACTTTAATATCGGAAGTCGGTGTAGCAAACAAATAATACCGAGAAACACCGACTTCCGAAATTAAAGTTATTTTTAACTTTTTTAGTGAAGTCGGTTTATTTTTTTGTAAAAAGTATTTTTTATGATATAAGCTGGTAAACGAGCAGATGGATCACCTAATAGTATGTAGACCATGGACACCCGAAACACCAGTGGCGTTACAAGTGCGTTGCCGGCTTTTTGGGGTTTAGGAATTTAAGAGTTGTTGGGGAACCGGTAATTGGAAGGATTGGGAAGAAAGGTTATTGGGCCTCAGGTAACCTCACTTACAAAACGCAAGCGTTGTTTCACGTCAGTTTTCTGTGAGGCCGCGGTATCTCACCGATGGACGCTCGATTGTTTTGGAGAAAAATATAATGATGGCTTGTGTTTTATCACACTTATTTAAATTTAAATAATATTATAAATAAAAGTTTATTTGTTAGGAAGTTTGTCGATCAATCACGCTGAAACTACTGAACGGATTTTTATGAAATTTGGTATAATATCGAAAACACGACCCCACGAACGCGGGCGAAGCCGCTGGCAGAATAGAGTTATAATAATAATTAATTGCTGTAATTAAAAATAACAAAGTTTTAATAATTTTAAATTTAAAAATTAATAATACACCAAAACTTTTGTCATCAATTATTTATCTATAAGTAAAAGTTTTAAAGTTCATTTAATAAAATTGTTTAATTTCTTTTAAGTTGAAAATCTTTTGTTAATAAATAATAAATGTAATTTAAAAATAGACCACTGTGCCTTAGTAACGAATTAACATTCCTTGGATACAAGGCCACAAAAGAAGAAATTACTACTAATAAAACTGGCCATGATTTTCAATATAATATCAGCGTAAGATTCCAAGCATTTTCACATACTGCCAAGCCAATATAAACCAATAAATTGTATGATTCGGTAAACTACCCGAAAGAATATCACGAGGAAAATATAAAAGCGATAATAAACAATGTTTCGGTACTTACTTAACGCGAGTACGTTCAATTTACATAATATATCTGTAAACTTAAACAAAATAAAATAGGAGCAAACAAGACAATAGGTCCTACTTCATACGCTTAGGTACTAGAACTTGTGTTGTTCTATGCCTAGGTACTTTTTCATAAAAGTTATGTAACGAATAGGTAGGCAGGCATATTCTAAAATTCTTTACTAAAGCCAAGTAAAGCAGGCATGAATTCCCTTAGAAAAAAATATCCACAAACATATCTTTATAGTAATAGTAGGTAAGTAGTAATGTTTAGAATGATGCGTAAGAATAAACTTGATACGCCTACATTTAATGAGGCGTCATTAAATGCACAAATATTATCAACCGTTTCCCTATTATTCAGCGTTACTAAAGATCCATTCTACGTTAATATAAAGCTATTGTCTACCTAACTGGTCGTGACAAGTCTATTTACATCAATATCGCTTTGCTGTAGATAGTCTTATCGATTGGGAAAGGTTCATAAACATTACAACGTGACTAGCAAAACTTACTACGTGCTTCTAACTAAACAACTTTCAGTTTGAGTTTTTGGGCATTGTTTACCCGAAGAATCATTTACTTAATGGACCAGCAAAACCCTCTCCCTTCATTTTCGCAAGAAATTATGACGTCATGAGCTGAGCTGCCTTTAGAATCTTCGTATAAGCACAAATACGAGGCTTGTGAATAGCCCTCTTGAGATTTTTATGAGAATACTACCTTAATTTGTTTTGGAATTTGTAGTGTGTCCTATGTCATAGATAAGATCTGAAATGGGTATACAATGCCTGGATTTTTGTGCTTAACCTAACAGCAAATATTTAAGATGAATAACAATAGGGTTCTGTTCGTATCCTATTATGTAAGACCAGACGATATTTAGTCCCTATTTTATTGTATGTCAAGAGTCAATACAATTATCTACGCACAGAATACAACACAACCAGTTTTCTGAAATTACGCATGTTCTTATCTGAATGGGATAAGTCGGTATAGATAAGAATTTATTAAATCAGACTATGGCTTTATTCTAGTCGCATTTAGAGCTTAAGTTATTTCTATTCTCGAGTAGAACAAAAAGTGGGTTGGTATTATTTCAAGACGAATTCGTAGGAGTAGCACAGCTGAGGATAATTTTCTGGAAAGTCGTAGTCATATACATATATAGCAAACATTTTACGTAATTTACGAGTATATACAATTATACATATAAGGTATATATAATTTAATGCGGTTAAAAAAATAAATATTGAATTTACCTGAGAGGCGTGATAATAGCTCGATGTCTGTCCACGGCGATGGCGGTCAAAGTAAACACACTGACGTTGACGCTCAGCGCTTGCACGAACGGACAGAATGGACACATGAAGTGTGGCAGCAGCCATCGCTGGAGCAACGCGGCTTGGAACTGTTCAACAAAAAACAGGTAATATTAAAACACTAGCTTTTGCCCGCGACTTCGTTCGCGTGGAATAGTGACTTCCGGCAAATTTTTGGTTTTAACCACATAGTTCCCATAGCTATAGGCTGATGATGATGATGATGATGATGAGTTCCCGATCTCGCGGGATCTTTTCAAAAATGAGATGTGGAAGATATTCCAGGGAACTCTTCAAAAATCAACATAATGAGCTCTGCGTTTGATTTTAATAGATGTATACTCACTTAGGGCATTGAAAAAATAGTTTAAAAACGGACTTTAACTAAAGAAATATTATAATCTTTCCGAACTTAAGATGAAAACTAACTTAAGCTTAAACTAAATAATTTAAAAGAAACGACTTAAATCTAATCTAATTAATTTATAAATTAGACTTACAATTTTATTAAAAAAACTAACTACAGTAACTACTAATAATCGATATCAAACTAAACCTACGTTAAAAAGTTTAACCAGAAAACCAGGAAAACCCAACAAATAAACTTATTAATTGACAAATACAACGAAACCAATTTAGAATATACGAAACAGCAGGACCACTACAGACAAATAATCATACGACTGATAATACACATTTTCTACAATAGTACCGAAGCGCTCGGCCGATACCCAACCAAATAATTGTAACAAAACCATAGCGCAATCTATTTCGATCCCAACGCCATCTATCGAGGATAAAGACAACTTGGATTATTTATTTATACTCCGTTCGGGCATTTTCTTTGTACTAAAAGTGTAATTATATTGATATAATTTTTTTCATACCTTTTTACTATTTGTTAACTTTTTTCGATGAATTAAAACAATAACATGAACCGAAGTCGTGTAACGATCGACATAGAATTATCTATACTCCGTTAGAGCGTTTTCTTTGTACTAAAAGTTGTATTATGTTATATTTTTCATTGCTTTTTACTATTTTGTAAAAACAAATTTCCAATGAATTAAAACAATAACATGAACTGAACAATTGTAATTACACCATTGCGCGATCAACGCCATCTATCTACGGAGTATAGGAACAGCCCGACATTGTTCAATTCCGTACTATAAGTACGAAATTGAACAATAGATGGCGCTGTATGTCCGGAATAATTTTTTTTTTATTTTTTTTTATTTTATTTTTATTTTTTTTATTTTTTTTTATGTTTTTATTTTTTTTTTTTTTTTTTTATTTTATTTTTATTTATTTTTATTTTATTTTTATTTTATTTTTATTTTATTTTTATTTTATTTTTATTTTATTTTTATTTTATTTTTATTTTATTTTTATTTTATTTTTATTTTATTTTTATTTTATTTTTATTTTATTTTTATTTTATTTTTATTTTATTTTTATTTTATTTTTATTTTATTTTTATTTTATTTTATTTTTTTTTATTTTATTTTTATTTTATTTTTATTTTATTTTATTTTTATTTTATTTTATTTTATTTTATTTTATTTTATTTTATTTTTATTTTATTTTTATTTTATTTTATTTTATTTTATTTTATTTTATTTTATTTTTATTTTTATTTTTATTTTTATTTTTATTTTTATTTTTATTTTTATTTTTATTTTTATTTTTATTTTTATTTTTATTTTTATTTTTATTTTTATTTTTATTTTTATTTTTATTTTTATTTTTATTTTTATTTTTATTTTTATTTTTATTTTTATTTTTATTTTTATTTTTATTTTTATTTTTATTTTTATTTTTATTTTTATTTTTATTTTTATTTTTATTTTTATTTTTATTTTTATTTTTATTTTTATTTTTATTTTTATTTTTATTTTTATTTTTATTTTTATTTTTATTTTTATTTTATTTTTATTTTATTTTTATTTTATTTTTATTTTATTTTTATTTTATTTTTATTTTATTTTTATTTTATTTTTATTTTTATTTTATTTTTTGATTTTTGAAATAAAAATATATGTACATATGTCCTTTCTAAGGTTCTAAACTATATCTGTACCAAATTTCAACCAAATCCGTCAAATAGTTGCGGAGATTAATGGTATAAGCATAGAATGTTCGACGTGATTCTTTAATTTGACATAACTTTTTTATTTATGAACCGATTGACATGAAACAAACACTAAATGTAAATTTAAGCATCCCACAATATATTCGTGTAAACCGCATCCAACTCGGATCAGCCGTTTCTGAGATTAGCGCGCACAGACGAACAGACAAACAGACAAACAGACAAACAGACAAACAGACAAACAGACAAACAGACAAACAGACAAAAAAAAAGTTAATTACATTTTTGGGTTCGACATCGACATAACAATAACCCCTGCTATTTTTTTTATTTTTATTTTCAATGTACAGACAGCACTTTTCTACGATTTTATTATATGTATAGATAGGTAGCTACAAAGCCTTTAAAAGTGTAGTAAAGTTTCACATAATCTATTTTATTCTATTTAAAATAAAAAAAAAAACATTGGGATTTTCTCCTGTGTCATGGGTGCATTTATAATCATACACAATTGGTGGATCACACAATGAGTTCTTCCGTGCGGGAATCGAAGCCGCGCCAACCGTGCAGTCAAAATGTTTAGTTTGGCTTGTCTGCATGTGATAAGAGGTGAAACCTGATAGCTGTATAGTTATTTATTTGAACACTAAAATAACAGACTCCACACTCTCACTATCACTAGTATCATCACTACATAATGAGAATTTCAAAATAAAAGAGCGCAGCTACTGGGATTGAAATCTGACTCAGCAGACGCACTTGTTTTCATAGCTATTCCACGAGACCGCCAAGTTCATATTCGACTGTATGTAGGTAAACTAAAATAGTACTACTGGTAGAACATACATAATAAACAAAGGCGATGAGACGTGTAAACTCGTAGCTTAGAGAAATTTGACGTCGAGCTTAGAACGAGTAAATGGGGCCTATGATCGCATACTGGGTCACGAAGCGTGCACGTAAGACAAGGAGCTTAAGCTGACATAAATATCTATTCATATGCATAGTATTCTTCATACAAAATGATAACATATCAAGGGATGGTGTTATACATAACCTCGCGCCTGTCTCCTATGGGGCTAGGCAGAGACAATGGAACGTCAATTGCTACGATTCTTACACACCTCTTTTGCTTCATCAACAGTCTTCAGTCTTTTCATGGATGGTCATCGAAAGGAAAGGTATTATTGGGTTATATATACCAAATCAAATGTTAATTAATGCTTAATGAATTTTATTTAATTTGCTTGTCAAGCCGCAAGAGCGATTTACGAACACGAGTGTTTCATTTTGAGGTCAGACTTTAAGTATATCAAGCTTCCCGAAACTGCGGACTGCCTAACGGGTTACTGGGTCCGGCTCGAAAAGCAGGAGTAGGAACGGGGTGGTTTTTAGTCAGTAAGAGTCTGACACTCCCTCTCGCCTCGTCTAAGGGCAATTTTAAATATGATGCATCCTACCTACTCTCTATCTACACGGTGTAACCGATGTATAATATAGTTCTTGTGAGATATAAGCACGTCTAACAAGAAGTGCATCATTATCCATGTACCTGGTCGTGGAAATATAAACCTTATAAACTAGAATATAACTTCTACAAAACAATATCTTAGAGCAATTCTTTCTTAGAACTTGTGCAAGACTCGCTCGCTTTCATGTGAACACTCTATTAAAATTTCACCGTGATGAAACGGATCATTTCACTTTGTAGACTTTTAAATATAGTAGCAATTTGAACAGTATATTCTACGTATATATATAAAAATAAACTACGCAGTTATCAAAGATACATAAAGAGAATTCATGTAGGTAGTTATCATTAGGGAGTTTGAAACTCCTATTTGAACTTGAACTTGTTGTATACAAGACAAACAAGGTGTAGATCCAAAGTTATGTTACAAACATATGTTAGGAATAATTTGTTTGCAAACTCATAAATATACAAGACTTTACTTGTCCACGTGTCAATGCACCCACGATCCGCTCTATATATATCTTACAAATATTTCAGAAAAAATATCGTATTTTGAGAGAGCTATTTATCAAGGTAATGTCAGTAACAGAAGAAAAGTCTCGTTTAAATTGCTACTTGACTGGCTATCAATGGACATAAAAATACTTGACACACTTGAAATTTTGGTGTAAATGCACCTTAATGCCATCTTATATCACAATGTCACTGGGCTACTCTTGGTGTCACACAAACTACTGCTGTAAAATAATCTGTGAACAACGACTATAATATCGTGTGGATCTCATCACGCACGACATTAAAAACACCCTTAAGTAAATTTGAAATGCTGGTACCCGGTATAGAGTAAAGCATTTTTGAATTTTGATGCTATTGAAGTTATAAGTGAAAGTATTACTTAGGTACATTCTATAAATACTTGTGCTAGATAATATTATTGTAAAAGTCCTTAAATATTAGTAAATTCTAGGTTTTATCTATATCAACTACAATTTGGAACGAGCACCTAGCTTCACTGACAGACAGACTGATGGACAATTCAATTTGACGTTTCAAAAGTGCTTAATTTAGGTTTAATTGAAATAAATGCTTTGACTTTGATCAGTATTAAAATGTCTTCTAAAGGATAGAGTTTATTGGCCTTTATGATCATAAATTAATATTAAAGTTCGCTGTTAAGTTGAAAAAAATCCTAAAATTCATTTTAGGGAATTTAATCCATATTAATATTTCGTGTAATGATGTATTGAAAAGCCTACATTGTTAAGTATTATTTACTTAAGTATGTACACGATTTACCGATAAAGCTCTTGATGGAAAAATATCGGAATAGACTATGAATAAAGAACATTTTAGGCGTACCGTTAAGAGCATTAGGGTGCTTTTACTAGAAAATTAAACCACTTTTCGTAAAAACATGAACATTGAATATTCTTGTTGATAGGTACCTATTATCAGGAACTTAATCCAAAAACCGAAGCTATTCCCCGTAATATTAACGATGTATATTGTTTGTGTTACAAGTATTGAACGGATTGGTAAGGATCATAATTGATTACCGAGTTAGCTGGCATTGGCACGCTGTGGAGTACTAAAAGCCATTAGCCAACTGAAGAATTTTGGGCTGAAGGCCAAGCAAAGAGATTGGATTGTTTGCAATTTTTACATATTTATGCATACATACGTAACTTCACGTTTTTTTCCCTAGATGCAGAATAAACATTTGGTGAAACAACAAAATAGAGCGAGATAGTTCAAGATTTCTGTATCTGTGATATCATGGTCCTATGCTTGATTCAGAATCTATTTATTTCTAGGTAATCATGCTTAAATAGAAACCACACCCACATCCACTGCCTATAAGTGGCCATTACTGACCAAAGGCCTCTTCTCGCACGGAGAAGGTTTGAGCACCAATCACCACGCTTGCTCATTGCGAATGGGTGATTTCAAACTTATAAATAGGAATAATAAGTCCAGGTTTCTTCACGACGTTTTCGGTATCGTTAGTCAGTGGTGTCTAAATATGCTTAGAAAGAATATAAAACTCGGAAAAAGTCACGTAGCTTTCGAACCCGCAACTCACGCATGAGAAACGGGCTTCCTAAGAAAAAAAAGAGACAACTCGACTACAGCCAGGCAGTCGTTTGCTTCTGTATAAAACAAAGAAAGATCGTGTCTTCTAGTTAATGGAACTAACATCGACATGTTTTGAAATGAATGTTAGAAAATGGACTCTATCAAGCGATTGCATCCAAATCCGCTGCTAACGAGGTTTTCAGAACTGCTTTGGATTTTACCAAATCTTCTCTGTTGCATTTTACTTTTCATTTGGATTCGTGTTATCTCAGTTTTGTAGAATATTAATATTATAATTTCTTTTTTAATACAATGTGTTTGTGTTGTCTATTGTCTGTGTTATCTAAATATATGTTTTTCTATGCTACATTCAAGCTCTTATGTGTGTAGTATAGTATACATTTAAATGTATGTACTTAGTTATAATAGCAGTACAAACAGTGCTGATTAATTTTAATGTACTACTAATCCCTTGATTAATTACATCTTGACATGATTCCGCTACATTATAGATATTAAACATTTAGTATTTTAACATTTTCTTCATAATTATTTAATAGTGTAGGTATGCTGGGCACAATTTCACACTCTGTGCTATTACTGAGAAACTTTCGAAAATCCGAAAAAAACCCAGTAATACTTTGGGATTTCTTTTTTAATTTGGTGATTAAATAGTAACAATATATTTCTGTTATTCGAAGATTGTATCAACAATTTGAATGCATTAGACAACCTTCAAACAAAAAGATTAACGTCAATATTTTGATACATCCTTGTTTGTTTGTTTTGATTTAACGTACTTCACACTATAATGAATCATGAGTAAACGTTAAGTGATAAAATTAATTTACAGCACATAAGCAAAAACTAAAAACTTGTTTGGAGTAAAAGAAACATAATTATCATGTTTTAAATGGCCGTAGACAGAGCGCTACGTGTGTGCTACGCGCCTTTCAGTTGTAGCAGTATGCAATATCACTTATTAAACCACGATAATTCACTGCTTTGATCTGTACCCTTAGGATGAGTTTGCTTTACATTGAACGAAAACGAAACGAGAGCGTGTTCAATCAGACCGCCGAACGCGCTCTCGTTTCTATTGCTTTAAACGTAAAGCAAGCTCGTACTAAGGGTACTGATAGTTTGTATAATTACCTATTTCACTTAATGCTTATACTCTTAGTATAGTGACTTTTTTGTATGATTCCGATTTTTTGCTTTACACTTCACAATATATTTACGTACGTCTCCTCGCATGACATAGCGCTCTGTTACCAAACGTATCATGATCCTAATTGTTTACCTATGTTGACAAATTAAATAAATATTTTCCTGCTTTTCTAAAACCATTTCATTAAAAAGCACTTTAGTCACATACGCAATTCCTAAAATTAGTATCCTACGTGATGGCGTAGGTCGTTAATATCTACACTAATGACATCAATTATCTTAATTTACTTAAGTATGACCTTTCAAATAAATTGGTATTTGAACTGACATCTAGTCTTGTAAATAAAAGAGCGATATTTCATGAGATTTAGAGTTTGTATGGTGATAGCTTTGAGTCTACAATCATTTCTTCCATTTGAAACATAGTTTTTCAAATCAAATTACCACTGAGCAAAAGTTTCCCTGACGCTATACATCTTATATTTCAAAGAAAAATATTTGGCTTTATATAAAACAATTTTACTTGATATTTTTTTATATGTAGGTATAATCTATGGCATCCCTTGAGAATACTATATTTTAGCGGTAGCACGTAAAATACATCGGTTTAATGTACTGTGAAATGGTTTGGAATAACGTGGGAAGAAGTGGGCCTGGATTTGAGGTGAGGCGCATTTTATCACAAGTGAAGCCCCGGTATTATGGAGACAGATGTTTAAAGATGGCATCCGCGATTGTCAAAGACCATACACACACAAGTATAGTACCAAAAGTCCACAGAAAAACTATTCGAAAAAGTTTTCAAACTCAGACTTGCCTAGTCCTAAAGACTTGAATATAACTTTTAGTAGTAATAAAGCACTTTCTTCGAATTATGATATAGTTAATATAATGCCCCAAGTGTTGCAAGCGTTCATAGACCACGGTAACCACTTACCATCAGGTGGGCCGTGTGCATTCTTACCACCGTCGTAGTATATAAAAAAAAAGTTAATTTCGGTCGTCTAAATAGCAGTCTGGTGAATATCAGTCTGCCTACTTTTTGTAATGACATACATGATTCTATCGTATATAGACACATTGAATTTTATTATTGTGTTATAAGTATTACATGCTATTTTACTGTTAGTCAATTAATTAAACACAGCGAATGTGAATCATACATCAACGAGAGCTACACATGAATATGCAATAACATAATTGTAATTATAATATTGTTGAATTTGATCGGTAATATCAATAATATTCATACATCTAACATTTAATTTTTAATACTTAATAGAGAAGTACATTTTCTCCTTTATTGTGATGTAAAAACAATATTTATCTACATTAAAATAATGATCATGGAATTAAAATTTCTATAAAAATCCAAGATAAAGGTGCTGCAACGAAATGTAATAATGGAACACTCACATGAACGTATATCATACGTACGATATAATGGTGCTCAGATATCTGTCTACCTATGTCAAAAATTATCATTATATTAAGTCTGGGTCGACACGATAAGGATTTTATTGTCCATAAAAAACCACTGGACCCTGTAACAGGTACTAAGTTGTCTAAGAGTTTCTTATGAACATACATACATATATACTGGTGTAATGTATATATATTTAGAAGACTTTTCTTATCACTGACCTGAAGGTTAAGCTTGGTAACCTTTTTACTCAGTTAATCCGGGGTGTGATTTTTAACAAACGTGGGTGTCGTGTGGACGTTCATTTAGATAAGTGCTGTGAGTTTAATAGAAATTAAAGGAAAGTTGGTTTCATGTGTTTGTTTAGGAATGGGGTGTGTTTTTATTTTAACTAATTCATTACTCGAATGATTTTAAATTCTAGATGTACTCTTTCTGATTTTAAATGAAGATGTCGTTTCACAACAGAGGATATAGTGAAAAATATATTATAGTATGAAGGATAGAAGCTAGTTTACAGTTACGGTGTTTGAAATGCTTAATTATTTTTACCTATGATGCCAGTTATTACTCTGTGGATTAAGCTGTCTAGTAACAGTGGGTGAATGAGTCAGTAGAAAATACTGAAGTTAACCTATACTTCTTAACAAAGTCAAGGAGAAAACCAACAAATACTTCAGGTCCTTTGTTAAAATTTTTAGAAAACACTCATTTTCCATAATAAATTTTGGTTCTAGTTTTGGTAAAGAAAAGTTTTATGAAAAATGATCATTATAATGAATAGAACCAAGTACTTACCAACAGATTTCTTTTAAAACGATCTCCGTACAAAGCTTTACCGCTTTCTAAAACTTGTTAAAAAAAAACGTTTCTGATAAACTACACAAGTACTTACATCAAAAGACGTCTATCATGCAGCTCCGTTTTGTACTCATTTTATTTTAGCACTTACGACGCCAGCGTCTCAGTATACTCAAAGCTTTACATAAAATTTAGCGTTTTCTAAAATGTTATCTACGAGTGCCTACATACTAAACAGAAACGAGTTTCAAGGGCAAGATTTTATTCAAAGAGACTTTTTTCTGACGTTAAATATTTTCAGAAATTCTCCGTGTAGAAAGGTAAAGGTGAGGCGTGATATAAATTAGTGTTAGGAAGATCATATCACTAATTTACCTTTACGATTTTATTTGGATAAAAAATGAGCTCTCTGTACGTGATCTCATATTTTTGTGATAAAGTTGCTATTTTCTTGTTTTGTAATACTCATATATTAGTGATAAAGTTGCTATTTTCTTGTATTGTAAGATTGTAACAAATAGGGTACTTCATATTTTATGATGATGTACGATAATTGTAACATAATACTTAACTCTTTTCAGTTATGAACTCAATTTTTTTTCTCCGATGTAACGTGTCTATTATTGATTCTTGCTATACAAAACCATTCAGCAACCTTTTTGTAAGTTATCGCGTTGTGACAGGCGTGACAGACTCTTTGTAATAAATGTGAATAAAAATTGAATTATAAGTTTCGAAATTAAGCTGTAGAGTACGGAGATTGACTGTAAAATTTTTCAGTTTAAAACTATACTTATTCGTTAAGTACTTTTCTTTTAAAGAAGGCTCTGATGAATAATATCATGCCTGTCTTTTTATTCTATTTGGGGAATTAATAAAGTGGTCGTTTTAGGTATTGTATGTTATTATTGCAAGTACAAAATGGGTTTATCACCACCTATTACATAGGACTTATAACACAAATGGTGAAAAGTGGGTGTACCTACATTGTATAGCGACATTACGTGCCGTAATGTGCACCTCTGCCTACTCCTTCGGGGATAAAAGGCGTGACGTTGCTCAAAATGGGTTTATTTATTTCTTTAGATTGCTAAGTATTGACTTATTCTGGTGATAAATGTAGGGATGTGGAGTTAATTGGAAAAATTGATATTATCGCAAAATGAAATGTTTGGAAACAGATAATTTATTTATAAATATTTTGAATCATTGAACTTTCTGAAAAGTATAAAGTATTTGAGTTCATTAAATTATTTTCGTTCGTACTCAAACTCTTCATTGAAAAACAGTTAACACTTGAAGTGTTCTCCACTTCCGCGCTGTTTACCTTCCTTGAAAGTTAGTTAATTATTTATATGTATCTCGGAACTTCACTTAAGTTTTGTTGTGAAAATTAACTAATGAACATTTTGTACAATTATATTTCAATTGTGTTTGTTTTGTTAATTTATTAAAAACTTGTGTAGCCGTGAGTAACCTAAAGAGCCAGTAAAATACCAGCACAAGGCCCTGTCTTGCACATGCTGAACTGGTCCCATTTCGCCGCAAATTTGGGTCATTTTTTTATTAAATCTCATGTAACAACAATTATATTATTTGTGTAAACTATTTTATTTAGCGTGTATGTTTTTTCTTTCTTTCTATTTGGTAGCCTGGGTGTACTACATATAAAGTGGTTTTACAACATCTATCCTACTCGTAAATTTGATTGCCAGAATAAGAGTAATTCGTTTCTTCAATTTCACGTCTCTTAAATCTTCAGTGTTTTCAGTGGTACTCTAATGATAACATTTGTTTACAAAAAGCTTTGTAGACATCTAGATGAAATATTACATAAAAATATGTTACAATTATTTTCTGAAGATTTCCATATTATGTGTCTACGTAAGTACGTACCGTACCACTTCTGTCAATTTTTATATCTTTATTAAGTAATCAAAATTGCACTGACCGCACAGTGCTCTAATTTGACAATTGGCTGCCGTGCAACGTACAGCGGGTTTGATTATCGATAAGAGCAAGTTCAATTATCGCTCTTTGTGTCATCCACAAATTAAATTGTTGTTCCGGATTTGGTTGTCATATGTATGTGAACTTGTATGTTTCTAAATGCAACAGTGGGGCAGAGTTAAAAAACACAAGATTAGCTTATGTTATAAGACTAGACCAGTTTTAAATAACCAGGAGAGTATTTTAGTATTAGGTGTTACCTAAATGAGTAAGCTCATTGTACTAGTGAAACTTGGCACATCAAACGCGGTTGTATGTCGTGTGTTCGTCGTTGGAAAGGAGGCCACCTTTATGTTCTGCTAAGCTAAACTACTCTAATGATATTCCTAAGTAGGTAAAGTAGTAAACAACAAAGGGCTTTGTAAAGTGACTCTAGGTTCAGGATAATAGGGAAACGTTGTTTTCGTTGTACAATGGCTTAATATGACAGTTTAGATGTAATGTCCGTTTTCTTGAGTTTTTATTAATTTATATAATCTTTAATGTATCCAATACAATTAAATAGTGATACATAAGACGAACTAGATGCCGTATGACATTCTCTACCAGGCAGTCAGTTTTTGTAGTATGAAATGGAAGGTCCAACAAGAACTTTTAAGATCTAATTAAACTTTCTATAGTTAAATCGGTACACTCGATCACAATTATATTGGGCATACTGCATGTAGTAGTAAGCAAGCGTTTTTAAAACGTGCGCTTTACGCTTACCATGTGAATATAGGTTAAACCTTAAATAAAACATTTGAAAAAAGAATCACGTAGTCTTCTTATAACTACATAGTATTGAAAAATATAGGGTGCCTATAACTGAAACAGACCATGTTCGTGAAATATGATCATTCTCAATCCATACTTCCATGAGAAATCAATCCAGGATTTAGTTTATCGCCAATTTATATAATCCTAGATTTATTCGAATCGATCAGAAATTCTTCCTTTTCTTCAATACGAATATCAAAATACGGAATAAAAATATTTCATCTTTGAAACTTTATACGTCTACGACCTAGATGTGTGGAAAAATGGAGCTCTGATAAAAATATCAATTCAAATCTATTCCTATTTTACGCCACATAGAAAACGAAAAAAAACAAAATAAAAGATCGCTTTTCAAATATTTTCTACGCCAGAATGAGTTCTTAAAAGATAAGTTCTTTTGATACAAGTGTTACAATAGAATTTTGCGTACAAACTCGGTCAGGAATTATAAAAGCAAATTCGCTTGTAAATATTATATTCTACTTCTTTCTCGAGTAGCACGATTCCCGAAAACTAGATTTCAGGTTGGATAAAGTATTATTTACTTTTCAGTGTCGACAATTCTTTGAAGATTAATATCACTTTAATAATATTTTCTGGCATGTTGTATATCATTTCTTAGTAAGTGCTTATTTTTTATCTAACATTGATGTTTGTGTATTATGTTCCTTTTTTATTTTAGGCGAATCTAGGAAAAAAAAGAAGCAATGTGGGCCCTTTTTTAAGGGGGGAAAATCATCCAATGTCTTCTCCCGCCTTGGGCGAGGCGAGGCTTACTGACTAAAATCACCCGTTCCTACTCCTGCCCTTCGAGCTGGAGCCCCGTTAAACCCGTTAGGCAGCCCGCAGCTCCGGATCAGGCACTAGTACTTTGGTATATTCATTTAATGTACCTATCATTTAATGTAAAAGAGATACATGCACCATTAAAGACTAAAGCCCTGATTTAACAATTTTGTGCCAATCATTATTCCATTAAAATGTAAACATGGAAGGCGCAATCGAGAATTCGTGATGATGAACGTTCTGAACATTTTCCCTCCACAATACTTTTCATTTCAATCCAATGAATAATTGCCTATAAAGGTTTGTGGAACATTTGGGTACAATTAATCAATCTGCCTTCCCGTTCAATATAGGATTTAATGACTTCGGCTTAATGGACAATGGAAAACGGTTAAATACATTCAGACAAAGCATCACTTTTTATACATAAAAATGTTTGACAGGAGCCAAATTCATTTTCAGAGAATTTCTTTCAATAGCAACATAATGTAATGTACGAGTAACCAAAATATGTTAAGTGAATGCTTTTGTTTCCATAGGTCAAAAGGCTATGTTGTAAGTACCTAAAACACGCATACACCGTAAATAAGAACACTAACTTAACATATAA
Source organism: Spodoptera frugiperda (assembly GCF_023101765.2). Taxonomy (NCBI): domain Eukaryota; kingdom Metazoa; phylum Arthropoda; class Insecta; order Lepidoptera; family Noctuidae; genus Spodoptera; species Spodoptera frugiperda. The sequence continues at coordinate 6,786,681 of NC_064231.1, read as the reverse complement.
TATACATACAAAACGTAGTCGGCTTATAATAAAAGTTTTAAACATCTAAAAGTCGACTTTGCCTTTGTTGTAGGAAAAAGGGCAGACGACGCGAACGTTGGTGACAAAACACAATTATACGGATTGGTTAATTCAGAGTTTATCTTTTTGTCGCTAAGTATTAAATTGTTTTATCATGTACTTTCATGTGTGTATGTACACTGAAACGGTGAGATTGTGAAACCGCCTGCGTCAATGGAGTAATGCTGGAAACTTTGTATCTATATACTTAGTTAGCTAGTTATCTTTGTACATACCATTTTTAATGAAAATATTGTGTACCTCGCCTAACTTTAATGTTTTATGACAAAATAACAAAAGCTCATACATGACTTGATACATTACAATATTAATATGGATCACCGAGTTTCCCTAGCCTAACTTTTTTATCAGACATTAAATAGCTCAAACATAATAAAATTTTAATAGATACCTATCTATCTAAAAATCTACATAGCAAACTGTTTATTGTCCTTCATGAACGTTCTAAAATAAGTGTATGTTCAAACAATTTGTCTTTACTACAATCACATAGGAATTCTTAGTAGTGGTTTTATTTTATGATTTCACGGAAGTATTATTGAATTTCAAAGCGTGGTTGGAAGACCGCAGTTTATGTGTTCTGTGGTCATCATCCATTGTTTTAATTAAATCAAATGACATGTTTCAAAGAGCCGACAGATTCATTAAAGGAATTCCTACTTCAAAGACAAATTTTATGATTAATTAAATTATAATCTGTTCAGTAATATTCTAAGACAACAATAAAATTGGTTGTGAAGATTTTCTCACAATACGAAGCATAATTTCCTGAAGAGATAGGCAAAGTTAAATCTACATGTACATACATACAAAACCTCACGCCTGTCTCCCATGGGGATAGCAGTAGTCTCATTATAAAAATAATGTTTACTTAGTATCTCCACAAAAATTTTAGAGCCCCATACTACGTATTATACTTTGTTCATCTCGGAATTTGTACTCATAAACAAAGAGTTATTTCCTATTGAATATATGTACTTAATCTGATAAGCAGTAAGTAGCAATCACATATTTACTGTAACCATTTTCTATCGCCATATTTGCTGGGAGTATCATACAAATTAGCGGCCAGTCACGAGTTACGGTGATGGCAGCGATCGCGTTGTAGCTACGTGTGTAGAGACGCTGCATTAAGATCGTAGAGTAAATATTTTTGCATGTCTTGTAAGTATTTTTCTGCATTATCGGTGGGTTTAAAAATTAGTACAAACGTGTCTGCCGTGTAGTTCGACTATAGAGTCCAACCTATTGTTTTTTTTAAAGCAAATGATTTGACGTATAGCTAGACAAACAATAGTTAAGAAATTTATTTTTTTATAATGCCATATATGATATTTAGGTGGTGTATTTATGTGGCCTGAAGGATTTTAGACACACGGCTAAGGAAAAAATCGTGAAAAAACCTGACTTATAATTTCTAATTATAGTTTGAAATCATCAACCCGCACTGAGCAAGCGCAGTGATTAATGATCAAACCTTCTCCGTGTGAGAAGAGGCCTTTTGTCAGCAGTAGCCACTTATGGGCTGCTGATGTGTGTGATGTGATTATATAATAATAACAATGTTTTTATATAAAAGGGGTAAAACAAAACAAACTTACTTGAAATGGTACAGCGAATAATCCTATGACTATGTCAGCTAAAGCTAAGTTTGCGATGTAGCAGTTTGTGACGCTCTGCATTCTTCTCGAAGTGGCAACGACCCACATCACGAGGAAGTTGCCGACCACTGCCAGCACTGATATCGAGCCGTACAGAAACGAGAGCAGCACTATCATACCGGTAGGCACATCGTACAATGTTTCTGAAACAAGAGACATAAGTATTAGAATACAAATAGCACAATAAAATCATCAAAAGGACAAATGTATCAAAACTTAAGTCTTTTCGAAACTTCCTAAGTTGTATCATACACAATGACTAGTCAATACTCATTTACCAATAAATTATTCACATATTGTTAGTTTGAGTCATAGATTTTAGCATAGGTTTCCTAAATAACTACTAAATACCTACTTAATAGTCACTTTGAAAATGTCCAAGCTCCATTTAATTTAGATAGTAAATAGAGATCGTTGGAATGTTTAAATGAATTTGTTGTTTGATGTCGAACAACATCAAAGCAATTATATTAAAGAATCGGACAATAAATTTATAATTGAATTAAATTCTCTAAGTAGGTACCTTAGTAGAAGAATAGAAATATTTAAAGAGAAGACCAGCGAAATGTATTTCATTAACTGATAAAATTTTGCCTACAATAACAAATAAGAGAAATTCCTGGAGTGGCCTTCGATAGGAATTTAATATAGAACATTATAAAGGGAACTTGTCAATGTATTCTCTAAGTAAACTGGTCAGTTCCATTCTTTTCAATAGTCAATGAGTCAGAGACCTCAGCCATTGAGTATTGAAAGGAATGGGTACATTGATAAAACAGTATCATCCATCCGTTACGACATAAGCAGAGATTCAATCGACAGTCGATATGGGACGGTTTGTGCCTGATTTATCTCCGGCGCCGACGTAATTTATAGCTGAGATGAACGAAAAAAAACTATTACCTACGATACGATACGATGATACCTATGTGCTCTTATTCTCATACAGTTTTTTAAATCTCGTTGACTTTCATTAGTTTTATCTGGAAGCGAAATCTTGGGTCATAGTGTATGTATTGCACGATCAATAGGAAAACTAAAACTTAATTTCAAAATAGAAACATACGAGTATAATAAAGTCATCATGAACATATAATACAGTATCCTCCTTTGATCTTCTTACAAATAATTACAATAGCCAGTTTAAAATAAGCAATACTTAATCTTTTGTCGTTTTACCTGAACTAGGAATTAAATCTGAAACCGTATCTATAGTCATGCTCGTAAGTGCTCGACCGTTATGGCTTAATTTAATATTCATAAGTATACTCATACAATACTTAATTAAATTGTCTTATATAAAATATTTATAGGTAGGTAGTTACATACCGATTGTGTCATTGGTTCCATTGTGAACAATGAACTCATCAATGGAACTATTCCTTGCCCAGTCTGCATCGTCATCTTGTGAGGAATTTGTTGTACTGTAACAAAATAAATACAATTAATTATTATTATATTAATCACGTAGTCATGTAACTGATTGCCAAGGTAACTATACTAGTTTCGAACCATGCTGGGAGTTTATATTAATGAGCAGCGCTGTACAACGATATGGCAATGATAATCGACTGCACGGTTGACGCAGTAGTTGGGCGCGTAGCGTGTTCGATTTCTGCACGGAACAAATCTTTATGTGATCCATAAATTGTTGTTTCAGGTTTGGGTGTCATGTGTATGTGAACTTTTATGTTTGCAAACGCACCCATGACGCAGAAGAAAATCCTAGTGTGGGGCAATGTCTTTAAAAAATAAATAAACAAAAAGATGCTCATACAAATTACAAAAATAGATACGATGTAACAAAAACGTTTATATATGTATATAGATGCACGAACACTAATTTAATTAAAATTACACTGTTCTATTAATTACTTGGTATAAATAGACTTCATTCATTATTGTTGTAATTCTCAGGAATGATATTATTTGAACGGTGTCATACAATTAACACTAACGAGAAACCAAAATGATACGTAGAATCATTTCTAGTGCTTTATATTTAGAAAATAGAACAATATTAAGTCTGTATTGTTTTGTATAAAGGTTGCTCCTTTATACTGAAATAGACTGAGCGGCTTTGTATCATTATTGTCGCATTTGCGCAATGTTTCAAATTACAGTCAAAAGTTATAGATACTTTTATAACAAAGTTTTTTGAAATTGAGGATATTTCATAATGTTTTCGAATTCGAGGACAAGTATTAATAGTTTTCAGAAATATAGGTTATACCTAACAATAACCTAATTTTGGTTGCATTGTAATAAATCAATTCTAAATAAATAGGTTTCCATGTTCGATTGCAAGCCCTCAAATGTTGCTTTCTGTATTAGAGTGCTTTTCTACTTGAGATGTGCTACATATGCTACGTTGCTGTGAATGCGTTTGGCTTCCACCAATCATATTCCTTGGTACACAGCTTAGCACTGGTGGAAACGGGTTCAACTAAGATATGTTTTTATATGGAAAAATGCGTGCTATGGATAGTTTCCCTATAATCTTCCTCATGCAGTTACTTTGCGGCTGCACAATTTCATCATACTTGTACCACTATACATATAGTTTAGTATCAGTGGAAACGGTCACATAATTTCACCGCTTATATTAGCTATTACATCTTCGCAGCATAGCTACATAGCAAATCTCTGGTAGAAAAGCATCCTTACACTATAGCAGTCTTTTACCCGTCGGGTGCTATAAAATGTTTAGCTTTATTTATAATGTATAAGAATGAGTCTAGCCGAACAAAATTTATGTTTGTTATATCTATAGTTTTATTATTTTGTCTGTCTGTTTCTATTTTCTAGTCTACAAAATCCTGGACATGTAAAAACATACAAGAAGCCAAAGCTTACTTGCAAAGATCCTTTAGATAATTTTAAATTTAAATGAAATCTCTCGGTGTCTTATCTTTGTTACCGGTTACGGCACGTCCTCTGCTGAGTCCATATCTATTTATTGTGATATGCATAACAATGGACTGCATTAAAGATACTGAGTATTGGAATGAGCATTGTATTTGTGTACGTTTATCTTTAAATGGTCAGGAGCTGATACAATTTTCAAACCGCTAATAAAATAAATGCAATGTCTAGTTTAGTGTTCCGATATCGCAGACGTTAGACTACTCGCCTTAATGAATAGCCTCCTTCCTCGGTATAATCTAGTTTATAAGGTTTGATGAACACCATGTACTAGGAGTCTAGGATAGGAAAGACCTTCTAGTCAAACTAGATATAATTTCTTTAAGCTATCTTGCCTTAACAATGTTAGTTTTTAATTTTCCAAAAATAAATTAAATAATTGATTTATTATCCCAGAAAGTAGTATAGGCAAATAACTGATTATTTAGTACCTATAGGAAATAAAGTAGCTAAAACGTAAATAATTAAGTCTCTTCGTAATGATAAGGCCGTCATATATATTTAAGACGTAGACGTAGGTACTTTGAGTCTAGTTTTGAATGCGTGAGTAATATTGAAAGCATGTTCACTTACGAGTTTAGGGTACGCGAAACGTTCACATCGCTAAGACAGGAGAGGATAAGATTAAGACGATCTACAAAGGCATTCCGTAACAGAAAGTTAAGCGCATATTGAACAAGAGAGATTGGAACCTCTCAATAGCTGCCCATGTGAGGATATATGGGTCGTCATGACTATGTAAGCATAACAAGCTTTACCTTAAAAATCTGTTCCGCTTTTGTATCATGGAGACAATTGATTATCTCTCAAGATTAATGCGTTTTCGTTGTCTGAAGCTGAAAGTGAGTGATGATGGCCATGCTTTAGTACCACCGTGTGTCCATCCACGTTTTAATAAAACATGACGGACACAGGATAAGGTATTTTTGTTCAGAATAAGCTCTCAGTTCGACGTGGATCAATCACTATCATGAGCTCAAAGATGATCTACGGAACGGATTTTGTCACATCACATCGTTCCCTCATATTGCTGCTTTAAATCACTGACTGGGATTTTCTTTTTATATCCTGCTTTAGGGTTGTTACTTGCAACTTAAACTTTCATTTTTGTTTCCATTAACTTTCATCTCGACATATGACTCTCTTAGGGCTGAAGTTGGGGAATTACTTTTATTAGACCTTGTTTTCGTGTTAGAAACAGGGTTGGCATTTTTTCTTCATTTTCTCGGTTTATGGTTCCTGAGGTTTCGAGATAAGCATTCGTTGCGAATGATGTACGACCTAGTATGGAGACTGAGTTACTTCGTATTACATAACGTAATGCTTTGCAAAGCACTTTTTTGTAACAAAAGAAAATCATAGTAAATAATGAAAAATTCGATACTAAAAACGCAATATAATAGTTTTACTAGTCTAATACCAGTGTACTGCGCAAAATATTAAATGAATTGTTTGAAGAAATTGTTAACTTAGGATCAGTGCATCAAAGAGATATTTATGTCGCGAACATTATATATAAAGCGGGTAAGCATTTCAACAATAAAATCCCACAATACATATTTACTGACGGCAAGCTGAAGATACGGCCAGGTGATAACAATCTTGTTTGTACTACATCTTATGTTCAGGTATGAACAACTGTCTAATGACTCGAATAAAGGTCAATATTATATACGTATCTCATACAAATCACGATCAGAAACATGTGAAAATATTAGTCTGGCTACTCACTTTAGGTGCTGTGTTGATTAAAGAATAAAGATTACTCTGATATGTACACTTTTTCAATTCGAAAATGTAACAATTTTCCATTAACAGCCCCCCGATTACGATCATAAAAAAGTATTTTTCATTAGATACGTTTCAATTTTATCAATAATAATATCTCTGACTCTTAATCGAATTGGGAATCCTATCTTCAGAACCATTTTGTTTTGTCTTTTCTCAAGTGAATAAAATATGAAATACTTGTACACTTTTTTATGGCTCAATGTTTACAGTCAAAGTAAATTTTGCTTTAGCAAAGAATTCTTTTGTGTTATTTTTAGGTGGTCATATTTAAGAAAAGATTAGCAGCTAATTATAGTCTAGTTTATTCTAGATTTAAGTTTTACTAAATGTAAACAAAAGTATGAAACCTCTATAGATCTACATATAAATCATTTTTTATAAAATACAAATATTTAAAATCTTCTTTTAGAACCTTAACTAAATAACCTACGTTTATTTTAACTCTATCTTCAACCTTAATCTGGCTTTATTAAGGTCTTAATCATATCTTAGTTTTTGAGAAGATGATGGTCCCTTTAAATGGCTGGTAATTTAACTATGAGAAAAGGTTATTTTAGTACCAACTGACCTTAAACAACGCTAATTTTGATGGATAGGGCTTTTCATACTCACGCAAAAGGGTAACCTGGAACAAAATCTGATCCTATTCAGCATTTGATGATCATTCTTTTGAATTCTACCTAAAGGTCAAAATTTTCCCCAGTCCTTTGAAATGCTTCTTTCATTGTTAATGTTTTAAATAACCCTAATCTACATAACTGTGGAATACTAAGTCTGCAAATATAACGATCAGTAAGTAATTTATGTATGTATTTAAAAAGAAAACCTGCTTGAAGAAGTTAGTAATATTACAAATGTAAATAAGAAACTATAAGGGTCCTTTTTCACCAGAAATGTGCTATGCTACGTTGCTGTGGATGCGTGCAATGTATGCGTACTATGGATGTGTGCTATGGATGGCTTCTCTACTATTGATAGTAGCATAACTACATAGCACATATCTGGTATAAAAGCAAACTAAATGTGTAGGTACTTTTCTAACTGATATATCTATAGACCGTGAAACCTCCGCACAAATCCTGAAAATTAAGGTTAGAAGTTCAGGAGATGTTACGTTATGATCGTCACGTAGTTCTGAGTTCTGAGGCATGAGTGGACTGACCGCTAGCATTTTATTTCAAGATTTATTACGATACTGCAATATGATAGGTTTGTCGACATAATTAATGTCTTCCTTCAACCGGCTATTACAATTTTTATGGTTCCTAAAACCATTAAAAGTTTTAATTTGAATACTTTTTGACACGACAAATGTCAAAGACGTCACGCCCTAAATGACAAGGGCAGAAATATATAGCGTTCTTTTTCTAAATTTAAACATTTATTTTTAAAATATATAATATACAAAATATGCAATCGCCGTGCTAACTGATTCACTGTAAGGTTTTTTGAGTAACGTGTTGCTAATATTATGTTCATTGAAATAAAATAAGTTAAAAACTAATTGTACAACTTAAATAATTTAATACTTATTCAGTATCATTCGTTATCTTGGTTTCATTAACAAAAGGTATTAATTACAAAGCGCAACGTTTTATTAAACCTGCACTTGACACTTTTCTAGTCTGTCCCTGAAGGTAAAAAAGGCAATGGTTGTTTTGACGGACTTTTTCTGTCGCCTTTAATAACACTTTATTAACTCTTCTAGGAAACCCTGTGACAAAAAGCTATACTGTAACATAGTCAGCGTAAAAGTTTCCAATATATTTTAGAGTAACAAATAACAAAAAATAACAACTTCACGATAATTTTCTTTGTAGGTACTATATAACAAAATGTTTAAGTGTTAACATTAAGTGTATCGTTAGTCCTCAAACTAGGATAATCCTGTATCTCGGGAATTTGTGTTGAAACGCCCTAAATACCTATACTTAATCGGACAAGTCTTATTATAACAGAAATTGATGGTAATATACTTCATTTCACTGACACTAAACAGGGACCTTTTTAATCGAAAATCTAATAATACTTTACCCGACCCGAGCATACTACTTCACTAACACAGCACCCAATTATTGTTCTGCATTCCTTTGCGTTTCCTTCATTTCAGGAATGGCAAAACTCTATTTCAGTATTCAAGTCAAGGAAACAATAAGGGGTGACGGGCGTCATGGCTGTTTGTTTACTGGAACAATCATGACCATGACCGCTAATGCTATGTTTTATATACTGACAAAAAGTCTAAGCAACCAGCTGCTGAAGGCTGAAGACATCTCCGGTTGTTTTACATAACGGTTTAGTAGCATTTGTCTATGTCAGTGCGGTGCCAACTAGGACTCTATTTACTTATCTACCTTATACCTATTATTAAACGTTTACCTAAGACTTTGTACGCATTTTAATGAAAAGTGCCCTGGTATGTGACATTTGTGGAGGCTTGGCCATTTCTAAAATATGTCGAGAAATAGTATTAGAGAAACCCAACCTTAGTACTCAGTAAATAGATCCGACGCATATTTCTCCATAATTTCGTGCACTTGATCAAAAAAAAAATGTTATTTTTTTTTAATTTCGCTGAAAAGAACGCTTATTGTACAGTTAACAATATTATCAACTTATTGTTACCAGTTTTCACGAAAATAAAAACGTTAAAATGATGTGTGTACGTAATTCAATATCAAGATAACAAATTCGGCGCTCACCACGAAAAAAGATAAAAAATGAGATGAACATTATGGCGTCTTCCCGAAAATATTTCACGTCAAATATTTTCTATTTTGGAAAATTGATGGCGTGAATCAATTCTTAAGTGACAACGCATAATTAATAATTATCAGTGAATTTCCGCTGCCCCATTTCTTCAATCGAGACCTTTTACATCTGTGTTATACTGCTATCACTTTTACTTCACTTTTACGCCTTATTTATGTCTTTTTAATGTTCTGAATGTCATTATGAAGTAACAAATTACAAGGAAATACGTCGTCTGATATCTGTTTCACGGTTGTTTATGTAAACTCTGTAACTGAACTGATGTTTATTAAATACGTTTTAATGTTTTAACAGAATATTTAAAGCGAAGCTTTAATACTGTTTGGATTTAAATAACTTCTTTACACATTTTGTAAAAAGAAATATGTTTTTAATTATTCGTTTCGCTTTTTTTGTTTTTCATTGAAAATGCGCCTGATGCTGACCAGTTTGGAATTGATCGCAGACTTTCTTATAAGTCCAATTTTCTAACCAGACAAACACTAACTAACTAATTTCATTTTAGTGTGATATTCGCACCAATGAAGCAGGTATGTAACTAATATTCTCTTTTAAGCTTTATATACATATATGACAATGAGTCTTATAACATGACAACCGTGGGTGTATAGGCACTCTTCTGTCGACCCATTTGGCGAATACTCTCAACGTCTAATTTAATAAGTACTATTAAGAAGAAACAATAGCTTTGTTCCGTGAAATTTGAGTTTCTAATTAAACAAGCTGGTACCGGAGTATCAAATGGCATTATCATTACGAGACAAGGAGTCTGAAGATCATTAAAATATATGGAGAACATTACGTTGACCTACATTACAATCTTGATGTTTTGAAATAAGAAGAAGTAAGTGTAAGAATATCTACACACTTGGATTTCCCTTCAAATTCTTATTTGAAACCCTTTTGGGTTTCGAGAAAGTTCACCGAATTTAGTTCATTTTTATTGCTATGTAAGCTTCTTTTAGTGTCCCATTGTAGGATATAATAAAAGTTCGGCATTTACTTAAATGTCACCTACTTATTTCACTTACTTCGTTCTACGATTCCAAAAAGGTTCGATATGTGTTTTATTCCAACTTTAACATTTTCGTGTGTTCTTCAATTCAGTGTTAAACCATCGTGTAGCTTTAAACGTATTTAATTTTGTTTAGTTTGTTTTTTTTTTCGTATGTATAAACATTATAATTTAAGATCGCTACATTATTTATTAACTCTTTTAGTCATGATATTCTCTATAGGAAAATTTTTAATTGGAAATGGATTGATGGTTTAGAGTGACTAGTAATTACTGAACGATATTTAAACACGCAATTGTACTAATGATTGGTATGATTACTCATGATTGTGATAAAAATAAAACTAATGGCATATACAAAAAAAAGTTTCTTTGGAAAAGTTGATCCTTAACTAATACTACTAATTACCAGTCAGGCAGTCACCCTGTTTAATCTCCGGAGAAAACGCTTTCCCTGATTTTTCTTTGATTTTGTAATTACATCTATGTACGATAAAATGCTTTAATTCAAAACTGTAAAAGCGAACTTCAGCATGTGAACAACAACAAAACTTCTGTTGTAGAACAAATAAAGGAAACGTATTGAACTGAAAACTATCACTGCTTAAAACTTAAATCATAGTGAACAATACAAATCTATTTCTAGTTCAGTTTAAAAGCATTAAAGTTGGCTCAGCATGCCCTATATTTGTGCTACGACAAAGGCGCACCCCGCTCTGAGCACACAACGGAAGATACGATACAACTTCACTTAATGAACACTGTTCAATGTTTATTTCGGATTCTAATGAAATATGTTAAAATACAATGACGAATGAAACTCATTAATAATAGTTTTTAAATGTCTTGATATTTTTTCCTAAGAAGAGTTTGTATGTTTGAGCAGTGCGTAATTAAAAGAGTTTAACAACTGTTTAGTACTTTTGACTGCATGGTTGTCGCAATGGCTGGGCAACTGCCTGCCGTGCAACGTGTAGTGGGTTCGATTCCCGCACGGAGCAACTCTTTGTGTGATCCACAAATTGTTGTTTCAGGTCTGGGTGGCTTGTGCATGGGAAATCGTACGTTTGTAAACGCACCCACGATACAGGAAAAAATCTTAGTGTGGGGCAATGTAAAAAAAAACAGGAGTCACTATGTAATTTGTATTAACATTAAGGGTACCTTCAAATTAGTCGCCCAACCGCAGCGTGGTTGTCATGCTGCATTGGTATTCATTATAAATATTTTAAAGACACGAATATTATTTAGATTGAAAAAAAGAACACTATTGATGTGTCATTTGTTTATTTTTTTGCAATGTAATGGCGGCAATCGTTTGGATTTAGAAAGAGAACACGAAATGTTTCTGCCCTGGTCATTTTGGGTCTGACGTCATTGATATGTCATTTGTTTTTATTTCGCATTATTCTAGAGGCGGCAATAATTTGGATTTAGAAAAAGAATACGATATTTTTCTGCCCTTGTCATTTTTGGTGCGACGTCATTGATAAGTCATTTGTTTTTATTTTACCTCAAACTGCGATATCACACATATACCTGGTTAGTCCATTGAAATGTTACATGAGCTTTACATTTTTTAGAGGACGCAATTTTATTTTTTGATCATGTAGGGGGGTCAATAGAAGCTTAACTTGAAGTTTGTGGGGTCGCCACCCTTGTCCCCCGGCCGCCATCTTGGAAAAAGGGATGGAAGCACTTTTTTTGCTATATCTCGGAAACTATGCATCGTTAATTATTATGTTATCGGCTTACTCACGTAACGTTTTGACGAGGAACTCGACTAGTTTCAAGCCATGCTAGAGGCTCATATTCATGAGCAGCATTACGCAACACACGACGCGGCGATTGTCGCACTGCTACTGGCGATTCGAGCTACGCGCCCATCGCGCCCTCTGCCTGGAATCGCGCGTACTATCCGGCGCGCGCGACGATGTTGGCTCGTTAGACTCGCTCGCCGGCGGCTGCGCAGGTGTTGGGTTCGATTCTCGGGTCGACGCAAAAACGGTGTCACATACCGCGCTCACTGTGTCACACTCCAGACCCGCAACATTGTAGGCTGACGCAGATTGCAGACTTGGCTTCCAGGCAGGAGGTAATGCCCAGCCACCGTCTCTGTTGAAGTTGGGACGACGACTTATTTCGATAGCCTCACGTACTTTCCGCGGTACGAAGTATTTCTCCCTCGCTAGTACGGAGACCTTGTCGAAACGGAGGAAGTGAGTCGTGCCCGCGCTACAAGCATGCTCCGCTACTGCCGATGTATGAGTGTCCCTGTTCTTCACACTGCGTATGTGTTCCTTGAGTCTGGTTGTGATGTTGCGGCGAGTTTCCCCGATGTAACTCGAGCCACAGTCGCACGGTATCATGTATACCCCGGGAACTGCCAGTGGATCCTTATCCTTAGGCGAGCGTAATAAGTTCCGTAATTGACCGGGTGGGCGGAAGATCGTCCTGATGCTGTACCTTCGGCGTAACAGGTGTCCGATGGTGTCGGTTACTCCTTTCACATAGGGTAAGAATGCTGGAGTCCGCTCCGCAACTGCCGGTCGTCTTTTACATGATGAACTCGCCAGTCGAGTACATTGGCGCCAGTTGTACCCATTTGTTTCCAGTACCTGTTTAAGGTGATCAAGTTCCGCGTCAATGTACTGGGGATCACACAGGTTCAGTGCCCGGTTGATTAAAGTACGGGGAACAGAGGCAAGGTGGGAGGGATGATGGTGTGAGTCGGCTCGTAGGTACCGGTCCGTGTGTGTCGGTTTACGGTAAACCGTGTGTGACAGGCGGCCGTCCGTTTCACGCCTCACGAGCACGTCCAAGAACGGTAACATTCCCTCTTTTTCCTCCTCAGTGGTGAACTGAATGCTACCGTGCACCGAGTTTAGGTGTCCCACGAATTCAGCCACATGTTCCCGGTTGATGACGGCGAATACGTCATCAACATATCTCCACCAGTATCGCGGGCGCACCGGGGCGGATGTTAAGGCTTGACCCTCAAACCACTCCATATACATATTAGCAACCACTGGCGCTAGCGGCGAACCCATAGCAACTCCGTTCACTTGCTGGTAATAATCCCCTCTCCACAAGAAATAACCTGTTGTCAGGCAATGGCTTACACAGTCAATGTATCCAGTAGGTAAATCTGTCCCGCTCAAAGTTGTGGTGATAATATTTATTGCCTCATCTACTGGAACATTTGTAAAAAGTGATGTGATGTCGAAACTCATGATTATCTCTTTTTCTTGGAGTTGGATATCAGCCAATAGTGTGATGAAGTGACGGGAATCCTTCACATATGAGTTCGTTTTCCCAGTAAAAGGTTGTAATATAGTTGCCAGATGCCGCGACAGTTTGTAGGTTGGTGCATCAATCTGACTAACTATAGGTCTCAGGGGCCAGTTTGGTTTATGTATTTTGGGCAAACCGTAGATCTTGGGCGGTGTAGGGTTATGAGGGCGTAATTGTGCTACCAAGTCTTTGTCACCTAGGCCTTGCAATAACTTTACAGTTTTTGTAGTCACCCGGGCTGTCGGATCGTATGACAGTTTCTTGTAGACTGAGGTGTCACTCACCATTTGCGTGATTCTCTCTTCATACGCCTTGGTATCAACAACCACCGTCGCGTTGCCCTTATCAGCTGGTAGCACAAGAATGTCCGGATCGTTACGCAGATCGCGAAGTGCCAACATTTCTTCCCGCGGTATGTTACTCTTAGGGGGTGTAGATCTACGTAACAACGATGATACATCTTGCCGTAGGCACTCGGCATCACTGCGAGGTATCCTATTCCGTATAATAGTATTTTCGATACTGCTGATGATATCCTCGACAGGTATTTTCCGAGGGGTTGGAGCATAATTTAGGCCTCGGGCTAACACATTGACGGCATCGCAAGATAGTTGTTTTGATGATAAATTGATGACCGTTTCCGATCCTTTGTGTGTGTCACAATTTATTTGTTTGTGCTGAGGGTAGTTGTCTGTTCGTGTCAGGTTCATCAACTTATCATTTTGCCTACGTGAAGTGCTTTCCCCGATGCCCTCTGTACGGTTGTACGTCATCGCATCCAAAACATTCCATACCTCAACATCCAACGTCCGCGATAACTGTAGGTGTAACTTGTATACATGATCATTAACAAACACTAGTTTGCGCCGGTAGTCCGAGATTGCGTGACGTAGAAGTTTCTCGCTCGCGACGCGGAAGAATTTTTCGTAACCCCGAATGCACTTTACAGGCCTGATTTGCGCGAACTTTGGCACTACACCACTATCACGGCACTGTATCATAAACCGCAAACCACACTCGAGTTTTTTACGTTTCACTCTCACACGCGTAAACTCCTTCACTTTTTCTAGCCATACCGCGCCGTAACGGTCAACTATGATTTTATTGTAACTTTCGTGAGACATACTAAATTAATTATTATGTTATCGGCTTACTCACGTAACGTTTTGACGAGGAACTCGACTAGTTTCAAGCCATGCTAGAGGCTCATATTCATGAGCAGCATTACGCAACACACGACGCGGCGATTGTCGCACTGCTACTGGCGATTCGAGCTACGCGCCCATCGCGCCCTCTGCCTGGAATCGCGCGTACTATCCGGCGCGCGCGACGATGTTGGCTCGTTAGACTCGCTCGCCGGCGGCTGCGCAGGTGTTGGGTTCGATTCTCGGGTCGACGCAAAAACGGTGTCACATACCGCGCTCACTGTGTCACACTCCAGACCCGCAACATTGTAGGCTGACGCAGATTGCAGACTTGGCTTCCAGGCAGGAGGTAATGCCCAGCCACCGTCTCTGTTGAAGTTGGGACGACGACTTATTTCGATAGCCTCACGTACTTTCCGCGGTACGAAGTATTTCTCCCTCGCTAGTACGGAGACCTTGTCGAAACGGAGGAAGTGAGTCGTGCCCGCGCTACAAGCATGCTCCGCTACTGCCGATGTATGAGTGTCCCTGTTCTTCACACTGCGTATGTGTTCCTTGAGTCTGGTTGTGATGTTGCGGCGAGTTTCCCCGATGTAACTCGAGCCACAGTCGCACGGTATCATGTATACCCCGGGAACTGCCAGTGGATCCTTATCCTTAGGCGAGCGTAATAAGTTCCGTAATTGACCGGGTGGGCGGAAGATCGTCCTGATGCTGTACCTTCGGCGTAACAGGTGTCCGATGGTGTCGGTTACTCCTTTCACATAGGGTAAGAATGCTGGAGTCCGCTCCGCAACTGCCGGTCGTCTTTTACATGATGAACTCGCCAGTCGAGTACATTGGCGCCAGTTGTACCCATTTGTTTCCAGTACCTGTTTAAGGTGATCAAGTTCCGCGTCAATGTACTGGGGATCACACAGGTTCAGTGCCCGGTTGATTAAAGTACGGGGAACAGAGGCAAGGTGGGAGGGATGATGGTGTGAGTCGGCTCGTAGGTACCGGTCCGTGTGTGTCGGTTTACGGTAAACCGTGTGTGACAGGCGGCCGTCCGTTTCACGCCTCACGAGCACGTCCAAGAACTATTACCAGCAAGTGAACGGAGTTGCTATGGGTTCGCCGCTAGCGCCAGTGGTTGCTAATATGTATATGGAGTGGTTTGAGGGTCAAGCCTTAACATCCGCCCCGGTGCGCCCGCGATACTGGTGGAGATATGTTGATGACGTATTCGCCGTCATCAACCGGGAACATGTGGCTGAATTCGTGGGACACCTAAACTCGGTGCACGGTAGCATTCAGTTCACCACTGAGGAGGAAAAAGAGGGAATGTTACCGTTCTTGGACGTGCTCGTGAGGCGTGAAACGGACGGCCGCCTGTCACACACGGTTTACCGTAAACCGACACACACGGACCGGTACCTACGAGCCGACTCACACCATCATCCCTCCCACCTTGCCTCTGTTCCCCGTACTTTAATCAACCGGGCACTGAACCTGTGTGATCCCCAGTACATTGACGCGGAACTTGATCACCTTAAACAGGTACTGGAAACAAATGGGTACAACTGGCGCCAATGTACTCGACTGGCGAGTTCATCATGTAAAAGACGACCGGCAGTTGCGGAGCGGACTCCAGCATTCTTACCCTATGTGAAAGGAGTAACCGACACCATCGGACACCTGTTACGCCGAAGGTACAGCATCAGGACGATCTTCCGCCCACCCGGTCAATTACGGAACTTATTACGCTCGCCTAAGGATAAGGATCCACTGGCAGTTCCCGGGGTATACATGATACCGTGCGACTGTGGCTCGAGTTACATCGGGGAAACTCGCCGCAACATCACAACCAGACTCAAGGAACACATACGCAGTGTGAAGAACAGGGACACTCATACATCGGCAGTAGCGGAGCATGCTTGTAGCGCGGGCACGACTCACTTCCTCCGTTTCGACAAGGTCTCCGTACTAGCGAGGGAGAAATACTTCGTACCGCGGAAAGTACGTGAGGCTATCGAAATAAGTCGTCGTCCCAACTTCAACAGAGACGGTGGCTGGGCATTACCTCCTGCCTGGAAGCCAAGTCTGCAATCTGCGTCAGCCTACAATGTTGCGGGTCTGGAGTGTGACACAGTGAGCGCGGTATGTGACACCGTTTTTGCGTCGACCCGAGAATCGAACCCAACACCTGCGCAGCCGCCGGCGAGCGAGTCTAACGAGCCAACATCGTCGCGCGCGCCGGATAGTACGCGCGATTCCAGGCAGAGGGCGCGATGGGCGCGTAGCTCGAATCGCCAGTAGCAGTGCGACAATCGCCGCGTCGTGTGTTGCGTAATGCTGCTCATGAATATGAGCCTCTAGCATGGCTTGAAACTAGTCGAGTTCCTCGTCAAAACGTTACGTGAGTAAGCCGATAACATAATAATTAATTTAGTATGTCTCACGAAAGTTACAATAAAACTATGCATCGTAATAAAATTTTTAAAATCATAATTTGTAGAAAATTATTTTGCCTACAAATATGTTTATATAACTTTTTGCTCTAAATTAACAATTAAAGAAGTTATAAGTAAAAAAGTGAAAAAAAATTAATAAAATTTTCTTTTTTGCTCTATAACTTTCTTTTTACATTTTATAAATAAATGACTTCAGACCAATCTTGTAGAATATTTTTCGAGAAAATTTTTTCCCAACAAATGTTTTCAATTTCATTCATTAGAAACTCAGTTACAGCGCTCCGAAGTTATCCGGGTTCGTCAAATTAGTCCAGTCAAATAAGCTTAAATTAGGTAAGAATCTCGGAATGCGTTATGACCAGCTGTAATTTTGTATATACTTGTATATTGACCCCCTAAAACTTGTCTCAAAACCATGGTATATATGGTAGGGTGTAAGCAACTCTTAAAATTCAAGGTCAAAGGTCCCAAAAATGTTTTATTTGCGGTTTTTTGGAAATAACTCATTTCCTATGGGTATTTGGTATTTGTATTCACTATCAATATTGTAGAATATTAAATTCTCTACAACTTTTGTCTAAATTTTTTTTTTATATGGTGAACCGTTGTCGAGTTAGAGGGCGGAGAACGCACGGTCACTGCAGATACTAAGGAGAAGCAATTTTTTTTATGAAACACGCCGTTAATCGACCAGACGTATTACCTGATGGTAAGCAATCGCCGCCGCCCATGGACACTTGAAACACCAGAGCCGTTACAAGTGCGTTGCCGGCTTTTCCATTTCTATATATTTTTAAGACAAAAAAATCACACGACACCCAATTCTATTTTCGTTACCCTTCAATCTCACCGACCCGTATACTTGTAACCACAGGCAGGCAACCGATTTTAAGCCATGTGTAACGTCACGTACGTAACATTGAGGAGACTAAAGTACCAATCACCTGTATATTGTATATGGCAGCAGATTAACCTACACCATTCTATCAAATTTATCTATTACATTTTCAGCTTTATTGTTCTGATATAAGGTTGAATGTTCAATGAAAATATAGTGGAGTAGTTTGACCTGCTGTTCAGTGTACGTATTACGTACTTTGAGTCTCATTGATCTGTGTTCTATTTGTGGATAGAGGTAAGTGGTAAGAGTTTGTTCAATTACAATGTTTTTAGTTGTGGATTAGATCAGAATAGATTTATAGATAAACAGTTCGTGATTAATAGACTACTCTGTAACTCGGCGTAACTCGAAGTCTCTGCTTTATAGTTGATGAGCCATACGTGTCGAAATAAAGCATTTCATAAAATTGGTATGATATAAAAGAACGATTCAATAGAAAATAATGCTAATATTAAACAAAAACTAAGTTTTAATGCATCTTATAAATAATTCTGATCTGTTTTATTTTGACGAGTTTTTAACAAAGTTTTAAAAGAGTTTCAAACTTTTTAATGTCTTTTCGTTGATCCTTTGATCCACTTACAATATTTAAAATGCAAGTTCCTTGCTAAATAAATTGGGCATTAGTATTATCTATTATATAAAAATAAGTCGGGTTTTCCTTCCTGACGCTATAACTCCAGAACGCACGAATCGATTTCCACGGTTTTGCATTCGTTGGAAAGGTCTCGGGCTCCGTGAGGTTTATAGCAAAAAAATTCAGGAAAATTTCAAGAGAAAAACAGGATTACAAAAAAAATCATTGGTGGTGAAACGGAGTTCGCCGAGTTTGCTAGTTTTCCATAAAAATGTGTAATCTAATGGTTTACTAAAATGCACATGAGGATCATAACACGTATGTTACGTGTTACAAATCAAGATCATCATTGAGGTGTTATATTCCTTGTAAAGATCTTCTGCCAAAAGTCAAGTACGTATAATTACATACCTACTAGAACTTTACAAAGAAACAATATATACGTGCCACATTACATATCATATTATGGTAAGTAAATTGTACCACAAAACTTTAATCAAAAGTAAGATTGAAGCCTGATTCACGACACCATGTTTTTATATATAAACTAAAATCCGCCCAAGGCTTCGTTACACGTGAAATATGTTGTGTAAATAAGGAAAAAAGTAGGAAACAATTTCTTTCCCGACTTAACCTACAAGAGTGATGAAGAGATTTCCCGACTACTCCCGGGTCGAAGCCACAATAAGTAAGTTAAGGATGGTTAATCACGACGTCTCACGCAACTCTACAATAGTTTAATTAAAACTACAGTGATTCACGTTTTCCTACCGACCACCGATTTTATAGGTACCTAAGTAACCATTATAACGTTTGATTTATTTTAGTACTAGCGTCTGTCAATGGCTGTACGAAGCCATTTTTGTATTGTTATTTGTATAAAAAGTAGCCTATGTGTTATTCCAAACCATAATCTAACCGTGTTCCAAATGTCATCCCAATCCTTTTAGGCATTTTGATGCGATTGACTAACAAACATGCACAAAAAGTCACAAACTTTCGTTCGTTTAAAATATTAGTAACATCTACAGAAATGTTACAATATATGGTAACTCTCTTGTTCTCTTTGCTTGTTGCGAAGATGTAAATGACATTCATTATGCTCGTTAAAAGGTATTTCATTTGTTGTTGTGACTGTTTCGTTAGTCCCTGGTAATGGAAAATGGAACTACCGAGTCTTAAGTTTTTATTTGAAATGAGAGCTATGTGGATTTCTTTAGAAGATGCAGTATTTTGGTTCAATATTTGATTATACGCTAGATACCGTATGATAATGGGATAAAAGGTATAATTATAATAAGGTATGTACATTCGAGAAAGAAACTCATGTTCTAGTGCGTACTGAACAGAATCTGAATACCTACTTTGCCTGCATTTCAAAAGCTAGATATTGTTGAAGAAATAAATTAATCCATTTCATTGTAATCCGCTAAAGACAAGACGTAAAATATTGACTTCAAACACTAAAGCATGAATCATAAAAATATTTCCAGTTTACAAAACGACGTAATGACCTAAATAGCCGACATCAAAACTAAATGATTAATATATTTGTTTTCTTCAAATTTATTCCTTGTTGAATCCTGTTTACATTACCCACAGACATCATTGGATCAGTACAAACAATCATTCATTTGAATCGACTGTGTAAAAATAGGTTTTGGTAAACAATGCACACGTATGTAGGACAATATCATACCTTTAAGTCCGGGATATGAATGATCACTATTTGATAGATATACACATATATAGCAATTTATGCATCAACCACAGTTTCAGATACCAGATTTGCTATCATCACGCTATCGACACTATTAATATCATTTTATGTGAAACTAGGTAAGAAAATACCAGTTGCGTCATTAACGTAAGTAATCATTGCCACAAATCTTATTGTGATCTAATTTGTGGCGGTAATTGATGTCATCACTAGTGGAGTAGGAGTTATAAGACATTGGTGTCGCTAATAAACAAATAAACAAAATAGCGCATCTTTGAAATAAACAAAATAGTAATACATAGTATACATAGTATGCTTGTGGTGGTAGTCTGTCTTTACTAATAATATATACTGAATATTTTAGTTTACAAACAAAAACTCATAAGTTTGAAACATAAATGTATTCATAATTCAGTCCTGAACTTGAAAGCACCTATCCTTATATATAACGCGTGCAATATTCAGAAGGGCAATACATAACGTTAATGTGTGTACAAGAATTATGCCGGTATTGTCGTATAACATAATGCGAAGTAATTCCTTTCTCATAGTACTTTAGGGCCCCGTGCGGGTCCCTTTTGTACCCATCAATATAATATATATTGTGGTATGCATAAATTATGTCAATATTCATTAGAACGGACTTAATTTTCCCTTGTCTAAGATAACGTGTGTTTTCTCAAAAATATGTACAGGTTTTCTACTTAATTTTCCCTTGTCTAAGATAACGTGTGTTTTCTCGAAAATAGGAATAGGTTTTCAGTAAACTAAACCTTTTTAGTTGGTTGGGAAAATCAATGATAACATCGTGGAAAGTAAATTGAATAACACTTTCGTTTACTATACCTAATTGTTAAGTTTCTCTTTAATCTTTTTCATAGTGCTTTTCGAACCCAGTATCTTTCCTCGTTAAATTTTCTAAAGCTTCAATGACCTGAAGTCTAGAATTGCAACCATGTGTGTCCCTTTAAGTATTATTTAGAAACCATGCTACACTAGACCATTCTGGAGCTGCAGAGTATCTAGTGGTTGTACCGGGGCTCCGGCTCGAAAAGCAAGAGTAGGAACGGGGTGGTTTTTAGTCAGTAAAAGTTTGACACTCCCTCTCGCCTCGCCCAAGGCGAAAGAAGTCATTAGATAATTTTCTCCTGTTAAAAAACACTAAACCGTAACTTAAGAAATTAATATAATGATGAAAATGTTACGCTAGTTTGACGTCTCACGGTTAAGCTTGTCATAACATGAAACTACATAATGAAACCATTTAACAAGCCTTCGCGACATTTCACTAGCTCCCAGGGTGCGGCCGCCTCCACTTATGGTTCATTTACTATATTCAAATAATATGACGGCCTTACCGCAATAATGGGGTCCTAAATTTCCCCATTAAACTCTGTCCATTAATGGCTCACTCTAAGTTACGTTCGTATGACATGTAATTCCCAGTTCCGAGCAGGTGGCCCGGAAAGATATGTCCTTGTTAATCAATCTGTCTACTTGTCAAGTCGTTAACTATCATCAGCAGTAGATTAATGTAGTTTAAATTATATGTACACTTTCATTATGACTAGGAAATGTTGGTCGTGCGTATATCTAATTTTCTTTAAATAAATTTTGTATGAATCTCGTGGTCATTGACATTGATTGTAACCGCATTTTGACTTTTAAAACAATTTTGCATTATTTTTGACAGGCTCGAGCATTTGTTGTTGCGTTATTTGTCCAAATAAAACATTTGTTTTTTTTATTATTGTCAGTTCTAAGTACTCCCTTTATTTGTAGCGCGTAGATTACGAATGTTTACTACGAGTAGGTATACAATTATCAAAAATTTTGTCCTCGAAACATAAAAATTAAAAAAAAAAATAAGTTGCCTGACTCCGAAATCTAGAGAGAAACCCAAATCGTTGAGCTTACATCGCCAAACAGCGTAGTTTAAATAGTTCCAGAATCGCAATACCAGAAAAGCATGACTGTGGAAATTGTGTGCAAAATTGCGCGTACTGTATACGAATGAAACTCGTTGCTCTTTGTACTACAACCATATAGAGCGTATCCAATATTTTCAGAACCGAATAATATTATTTTAAAGTAATTGGTAACACGAATTTCACTATTTTTATGTATAGGTAGTCAATATCAATTAAGCTTTGAATGAATAAACTATTAGTTTTCCACCAAAGTTTTAATGCTTGTTTTACACGGTTTACAGCTGTGTCATTTAAATTCAAACGACGACTAGCGTGCTTGCAGTCACGATTTATATGAGTTTGACAAACTATTGACACACAAATAATTGTGTTGCATTCGCAATAAAATATCACGTATTTTATTTCACGAATGTGTAGGCAAAGATATATCTGTATTTGTAATTGACCATATTCAATATGATACCTCTTTCGCCAGTTATGTTACGTATGAGTCCCAAATAGAAAGAAGGCGAATATTCCAAAATTGGCGAATATACTATCAAATTATTATGTACATACTATATACTTACTTCTGCATATTCCGAATTCCCTCAAAAAACTACAACATTATCACATCACTACAATATTTATGATCTTGAAGATAGATATATTATATTTTGTTTACATTTCTCGATAAAATATTACCGAAACATTGATGGATTTCTTATCGTAACTGCTCATCACTCACTGTTAATTGAATTTTGAAAGGATTCCACAATTTACATTTCATTTCCATAATAATAGTGTTAAATGGCCGTTTCTTTTATGAACAATGATGACTGGCTAGGTTAAAGTAATCTCTATGGAAAAAACATTTTAACACTAATTAAGTAATGTTATAACAACTATTTTATTTATTAATGTAAAAGTTTTTGTCCAATGAATGACTTACCGACACGTGGCACGTAGTCCCACTTCTCAGTAAAAAGCGACTAGCATCTTTCACAAAATCACCTACAGAAACGCCTTTGTATTTTCCTACATATAAAAATAACAAATTACATATTTCCTGCTTTTCCCACACGGAAATCGAGGTGTTCAGAGCACCCACTTTTCACCCGATACGTTATTAGCTCTACCATAAGAGGTGGTGAATTTATTGCCGTAACCCCAGATTCTACGCTTTTCCTAAGAAAGTCAGAGTCTTAGTCGATAGTCTTAACAACTAAACGCTTAACTGCCGAACATTTGACGAAGTATATAAATTGACGAAGTAAAGTAAAGGTAGAAACTTAGAAATTCTTTGTCTAACTCAGCGATTGAACTTGTAATCTTGTGATAAAGACTATCGTTTTTCAAAGCAAATCATCAAATCCCAACTCTCCAATTAAAAGAAAATCCCAACTGACATCGGTGAACACACAAGCAATATGGCGGCGTTCCCTATTTAAAATTCAGTACAGCAATGTTATCTCGATTGAGAGCCAAGTTGGCAGAGAAATCATTAACACAGTTGTCGGAAACACACAATTAATGGTATATAAGCCTTATATACCACATTTTTAATACCAGTATCCTTAACCTTGACTGAAAACTGAATCAAGAAAGTGGGTAAGTGTTGTTGAAGAATGTATTGAAATGAATGTCATTGGTTCACGATCATTAAGACAGAAATAAAAACTGTTAAGGTAATTAAAGTGATAAGTTTAATTGGAAGTGGATCAGCTAATTGGTTGCAGTAGTAGTTGCGTATGCGTTGTGTGAAAGTTACGAGTATGTGTGTAATTAGTGATGAAAGAAAAGACATGCTTACTCTCGTCCAAACATCTGGCTATGTTTATATGAACATTTGCTATGTAGGAGAAAGATTTTCTTGGGCTATGTCCTTTGTTTAGATTTGATAACGTACATAGTATATAACGCAGGAATGCATGGTACACACTCGAGACAATTCATTAAAGTACCAAGCTACGACTTCAAAGACCTATCCTGGGTGGCAGACTGTTACTTGTGAATAAGAGATACCCAACAGTTACTTCTCGTTAGACTAACGCCTATTCTAACTTGACTGCTTGGACCTTACTACTTCGTATAATACCTAGGTACTGAAATTTTAGGTAGGCTTTAACAATCTTTCCAAAAATAAATGTCCTAATATCGAGAATTAATTTTATAATACGTGCAAAATGTATCCATTTGACAATATTTTATCTAAATGGCACCTAAGGATTGCTTTGAGCCTATAATGGATGAGATATAATTTACTAGAATTAGGACATTTTCAGCTTTAATCAAGAACGTAAATCGTATTTTAAGGGATAATTAGCATACTAATGCTTGTTTTAGTATCTCATATATCACATAGGTCTTATTTATAGACACTTCTGCCTTGCCAAGAATTTAAAAGTCTAAAAAGCTTCCAATATTAATACATTTTGCACTTAAGATCTCGTCCTAGTGTCTGGGATCGTAGTAACGTTGGGATTTTTAATTTTAAAATGTTAACACACAATAACTACGTCTCTCCTTTTGTAAAAGAACTTATACCCATCAGTTTAATTGGAAATGCACCGAATTATTTTTGTTAGTTTGGCTGATAAGATAGGTAAAGATGAATATTGCTGAATAACTAAATTTTTTATGTAGGTATATTGTAAAAACTTTATCCCTCAAAACGTAATCATAATAGAAATTAGTACTTGACTTGTAATATCAATCAATTTCCACAACACCATTTAAAGTCGAATCACAACAAGTTGACAACAAAGGATGAACGAGATTTTCTTATCAAGATAAATAAGCCGGAACAATCAGGGTCACAGATTCCACTCGGCCATGATAAGGGCCGTAGCGGGAAATTAAACTTATATCTCACTACATTATGTGTATTATTACAATACGTACAATAATATATATGTATATTCAGTGCTGTTATATTGATATTTAATTCAGTGCAAAAATACCTTTAATAACATAATATTAACATTTCAACTATTGTTATGGTACTATGGTTTTTTTTTTGTGGGGGGAAAATTATGCTATGACTTCTCCCGCCTTGGGCGATGCGAGAGGGAATGTCAGACTCTTACTGACTAAAAACCACCCCGTTCCTACTCCTGCTTTTCGAGCCGGAGCCCCGGTAAACCCGCTAGGTAGTCCGCAGCTCCGGATCAGGCCTCAGCCCTATTGGGCCTCATCTGTGGTGGTCTGATGATGGTACTATGGTAAAACGTTATTTTATCTCTCCAAGTTTTTTTGTCGCAACAATTTTAAAGTTACAAATTGTGAAAGGCATTTAAATAAGGTTTTCCTTTCAAAAAACGGTCACCGTTTGTTTTTCATGCACTGTAGGGCTGTGAGTCTTTTCATGATTTCAATGATAAATTACGCAGTAATAAAACAAAGAAGAGTTTTGGTTTGGTAATCCTCTCCAATCGAAAGTATTTCCATAATTTATAGTTTGTCAAAAAGATCCAAAACTGATTCGTTTTCAAGCAAAACTTAGGAATTCAATTTAGAACAATCTCTTTGACAAAGAAAAAAGCACATTGCTATTCTCTGCTAAACCACGGTCACAAAGTCCTTCTAAAAATATCCAAGTAATAAAAAACCGTCAAAACCTTGTTACATTTAATTTACAGATCTTGAAACAATTAGTGTTCCTAGTTATATGGTTGTGTTTTACATCTCAATAATAGGTTCAAATTATTAAATAAACATTACAATAAATCTTCCGCACCATATGATTCTTTTGTAACAAAGTTAACACGTACACCCAAATATGATTACAATGCAAAATGGATATTTGTATGTATAATTAATTTTTATCCAACTCAGGAACAATCGTTTTATTGTAATGTGAAAACGTTAAAAAAGCGTAAATTTTTCACACTTCTTAGAACTGTATGTTCTTCGTGCGGATTTGTCTAGGAACGTACACTTGCTAATTATTTAGTACCTACCACTTTTAACAAGTCATTGAAGACTCGATAATATTTTGCAAACTAGTATTTTCATTAGACTATTTTGTGTTGATGTCAATTTTGATTTAAGTAGCAGAATAATAAGTACTTAGAAAATATTTTGTCAATTTTACATAACTTTGTATTTCTTAACTACGTAATGTATGTAATCTCGCCTTTTCATTAAAATTCCACACAAATTCCAAAATATGAGCGGAAAAAGGTAGTGTCTCCTTGTGGGACATTTTTATACTTGATTTACTGGGATAGACGGTCGGTCGAGAGACCTAGGGGGACCGGATTTACGAACCTTTATTAAGGTGTGTTATCAAAAGCCTTATCAGAGTAATTTAAGTTCATTTAAACAACTTGCCTAGTGTCCATTGCGAAGAGCGACGAGGCCACGACTTGGAGCAGGATGGTGGCTGTTGATAACGCCAGTTTCTTTGTTCTATTCTCTAAGGCCTCCTTGGCTCACTGTGCTAACACACACGATACACAACGAGTGCACAGCTCGACACCGCTTTACAGCATGTTTGCAGAACGATTAGCACGCTTGTCCCCGCTCCCAAAGTTGACATTGCGCACTTACTGATTTTTTAACCTTCACATAGAAATTACTTTTGTAAACTTTGACTGATATTTTGATATAAAATATAACAAATATATTCACTAACACGTCCGCGCTCACGAAACACTGAAACGTATTTATTTTCACTTATATGTAATTTTATTTAATTCACAACACTTCTATCACGTAAATATTTAGAAAGTAAACATTAATCACTACTGTAATTACATATATCACAATATTTTTAAACCTTAAAACTTATACGTAGTTTACTTTCGTCGTAATTTCAGAGTTGAAAACTTTATTTAAACTACAATTCAGATTTGAAATACACAATTATAATTCTAATTAAATCTCTACTTAAAATTGTGGAGAGAATGTTTGAGATAAAATTATTTACAAGTTTTTCGTTGAATCGGTCGCGGCTGAAAATCGCGCGAGGGAAAGTTTCACGAGTCGCGGCGGAAGCGGCGCGCCGCGTCGCGTAGTCGAAGGCGAATGGGCTGCGATTGTAGGCGGCTGGCGGCGCATTCCACGCTACGTAGCCAACGTAGCCAACGTACCTACCCCTGACTAACGCTGCTCATGAAAATGTTTTGTCAACTTGCCGTGTGGACATATTCATTAGCTCGAGTACACGCAGATAGCACCAACAATGATTATAATACTTAATTGTGTACATTGCTATTAATAGTAGCGGAAAAGAGAATGTAAGGGAGACCATAATCCATGAAGTGTTTAAGCGTAACCAAACTGCGTTTATATATTTTTTTTTAACCATTTATTTATCTATCTGCATACTAAAGTGTTATTTATAACAAAATGTCCTAATTCTAATCGATGTTATTTCGTTCGTGTATATATTTTCGGTACATTCGTTCCTGTTTTCGGTTCATTTATTTCTACGAGATAAATTCCTACGGGGTCAGGATGCTGTCTATACATAGATTACATTGCATTGTTAGATTGATTTATCTACGGCTACCTACAAACTTTTCGAATTAAATTTTCCCAGAGGAAACCCATTGTGAAATTTAGTTTGATATATACGAAAACTTGGAAGTTATTTGGCAGAGGTCTCTTACCTATAAACATAGGTTTAACCTAAAAAGTACAAACTTGTTGTGTTATTTTATTTCGGTCTATAAATATGGGAAACTGAGCCAAAATCCAGTAGTGCAAAATTGAAGAGGTAAAATGAGACGTAATTTCCCCAAAAACATTATATTATGGGAGAGCATAATATAATAATGAATGAAAACAGCACACTCCTTTTTAAAAGGCCGACAACGCACCAGTGAGTCCTCTGGTGTTGCGGGTGTGCATGGGCCGCGCTGATCGCTTACCATCGGGTGACTCGTTTGCCACCTATTCCATAAAAAAGAGGGAGCACAAAAATTACACTATTGGATCACCCTGTGGTAAGTGATCAGCACCGTTCATAAACACCGACAGCACCAGAGAAGTAACTCGTGTGTAGACGCCCTTTTGATTCTAATAAAATTAAACTTCTATATTGCATTTTTAGGAAGGATATCTGAAACTAAAAATAGACTTCGAGGTAACCATTTTAAAAATATAATAATTCTTCGTAAATGAAACCTTCAAAGTAAAAATATTCTTTCAGACATTAAATATTTTATTTTCGCGCACACGTGTAACTGAAAAAGATTTTCATCTGAAACTTTTTCAAAGAATCTACTTAATGCTACCTATTAACTGTCCTAATATTAGTTATCAGGAAGATTTTCCTTTTTCATTATAAAACGTTTTTGAAATTGAATAAAACTTTTATTCAGACGTACTTACCTACGAAATTCATAGTTCCATTCTCGGGTTCGAATTATCGAGATTTTACCCTTTTGGAAAAAAAACCCGGGAACAAAAGCTACGAAATAAAAGAATAAGCACTATCTTTATCAAATCATTACGTTTGTATAGGTTGATGACCATGCCCTTAAGATAAAGATACGGTTTATCGATTTTTCTATTTAAAGTTTTACTACACTATAAATCTCAATGCTCTCACAAGTACATAGACTTTAGAAGTAGATATATGACTGGCGCTAGGTATTCGGTCTGCTGTCCATTAAAAGAAAAGGTGATGCGCGAAAAATACCCTCGTAATATAACAGTGAAAACACACACAAAGTGCGGGACAGTCATGCTTCGGCACGAATGGGCCGGCTCGACCGGAGTGCTACTACGGCCACACAGAAAACTGACGTGAAACAACACTTGTGTTGTGTTTTGTTGAATGAGTGCGGTTACCGGAGGCCCAATTACCCCTCCCCAATCTTCCCAATTCCCGATTCCCCAACAATCCTTAAATTCTTAACCACCAAAAGGCCGGCAACGCACTTGTAACGCCTCTAGTGTATCGGGTGTCCATGGGCGGCGGTGACTGCTTACAACTAGATGACCAGTCTGCTCCTTTACTAGTGTATAGCATGAAAAAATGAAATAAAAACCACATTTTCATCTCTAAGTATTCCTTCGAGGATTAAAATGGTATGTATCTTTGATTGTAATGATTATTTTTTTTGCGTTTTTCCCGCAGTGACTGTTTTCTAACACAAGACTTATTCAACATGGAACTGTAGAAATAGTATTTGAAAATACTTTACTAATGATGAAACCCGCCGCAGCCATTCTACATAAAACACTGACATTCAGCCGAATTTCATTTGTTCAGTCCCACCACCAAGTCCAATTCAACTAGATTTTCCATTAGTTCTCTGCGGTATTTTTCCTTTCCATTTCAATTATTTATTTACTTGCAACGTTTTTTCAAAAGAATCACGTAGTACATTTATGTGGAAACCCCTTTTTGAATTTAAGCAGCTTTAAATCACTTTAGTGCTGAAACCAATTTTAGCAAACTTTCACACTGTCAAGATTTATGTTAGAAAAATGTACAACTCTTAATATTTAATGTGCAGTATTATAATATTAGTCCGGTAAGGCAAGTACGTGCCTTCTTTTAAGTCTTTTTAAGTATTTTATATAGTCCCCTGGCAAAAAAAGAGTGCTTTACTGTTGATTGTTAATTATTGATATGTATGAGTATTTTCGATACATGAAATAATTAAGGATGTTGTTTTTATTTTGTCATCGACTTACGCACATGAGACACTAGATCTAACTTTGTAGGCACTATTTGCATCGCACATGTATCCTCGCACCCGCCGAGGTATCCTCTTCAAGAATTACAAAGCGTAATGTTTTGATAATTATGAGTTCGTGTGCTCGTTTTACGTGTCTTACTCGCACAACTACTTTTCAGCAGCGCATCTTCATAGCACATGTTACTCGCATAGCTACATCAGTCACGGCTTAGTATCAATGGAAACGGTCACATAGTTTCACAGCTTAGCTATTACATCTTCGTAGTATAGCTACATACATCAAACCACATCTTTGGTGGAAAAGCAAACCAGTTTACACTTTACAATGCTTTATCAATGTAGACAGAAAGATCTCAAAAACAAAAGTCAGAGTAAACTCTGAAATCTATGTAATGTAAGAATTAACTGTAATTTGGGTTTGTCTTATTTCCACGAGTTTTTGTGTCGTTACATAAAAAGTTAGTGTTACAAGTTTAAACAACGTTTCTTGTAGTTACTGTTAACTGGGTAGTTCAGGTTAATGGATCCTTTTCCTTATTTCTTTAGTTACCACAAACTATTTAGTTCTACACTGGCTTAACTTCGAATGTTCGCAACTGTTACTTAACTTTTTAACTTAATTTAGATTGCCGATTACGATGTACTTTATAGATGTAAGGTTGTTGCTGCAATCCTATTTTTCTGTGAACATTTTATTTAAGAGAATTCACGTGGCTCTAGTTCGAAAAGCAGGAGTAGGAACGGGGTGGTTTTTAGTCAGTAAGAGTCTGACACTCCATCTCGCCCCACCTAAGGCGAGAGAAGTAATTGGATGATTTTCCCCCCTCAAAAAAAAGAATACATCAAGGCAAAATGAACTTATGTTTTACTGTCGCTGTGATAACAGAAAAAGCATGGATATATCTCTAATAGTCTATTTCTAACTTAAATTAGTTCAGCACTTTCATTTCAAAAATATTAGATTTAAAGACATGATAGTTGTAGAACTAATATAAAAACAATTCTTTCAGCTTTTTAACTCATAAAAGGAAACTCATTAAATCTGAAAACAATGAAGAATCTTAGACCGTTCTTTTTTCTATTAAACTCCAAAGTTTAACGAAGACACTTTATTATCTCAATCTAGTCTCAAGACTTAACTAATTTAATTATCTCGTTACTTTTAATAACATTGAAAAACGATTCTAAGAAACAATAAATTTTATAAATTTTATAATAGGTATAAATTAAAAAGTCAGAATATTTCCCTTTAACATTTATTAAAGTGAAAAGTTCAATTAAAATCCTTTGATATTCAATAATATTATTATTTCAATTTTATTGTAGAATAAGATTTTCAAACAGAATATAGATACTTCTGTTCTTTCGTGAAACAATAAACAGAGGCATAAGTGATTCTATAAGTACATTTCACTGAATTACTTCAATTACTGTATTTTATTCAATCTACTACTTTAGGTACTACTTTATACTACCAAACCATTAATTTGTCCACAACAAAAGTAAATAAAAAATCTATAAAAAGCAATACAAATTTTACCCAACTCGGAGATAGGGCTTATAGGCTCACAATCTTAATGATTGTGAAGTATACATAAGCTTCACAAACGAACACAACCAAAGTGATATAAATACATATCCAAAAACCCAATACCTAATAGCACCAACATTACGAAGATTGTTACGAAGATAGGGAAGAAATTGACAGTTCATTACAGGGGACATTGATACACCCTTGTTTAATTTAGAACGGCGGATGGATGGCCCCAGATAAGACTGGCGTTCTCACAAAATGAAATAAATTACAAAAAAAGTAAACTCATTTCTGTTACTACGGGCTTTCACCTCTTTGCTGGCGCAGAAGGAATATTAATTGACTTCTTTCATACTAACTCATCATTATTATTCTGATCAATTTCACGGTGGGGTTCAAGATGATTAAATCAATTCCGTTCGGATTCTTCCATTTTATTTTAGGTACGTAATAGCTGAAATTGTTTTTATTATAAATAGGTACTGTGTATTTTTTCATGGGTTCATTGTACTTTAGTTTAAGTTCTGATTTTATTATTACCCAATCGAAATAATTTTCTAGATTTTCTTGGTTGATTTTCTAATAGTAACTTATTATTAACAGGACTTGTTAAACTATACCTTTTTATAGGTGAACGAGCAGACGGATCACCTGATGGTATGAAATCACCGCTGCCCAAGGACACTTGAAACACCAGAGGCGTTACAAGTGCATTGTCAGCCTTTTGGATTTGGTTACTTTAAGGGTTGTTGGGGAATCGAGGATTGGAAAGATTGAGAAGGGTGTAATTGGGCCTCAGGTAACCTCACAAGTACAACGTAAGTTGTTTCACGTCGGTTTTCTGTGAGGCCGTGGTGTCACTCCGGTCTAGCCGGCCCATTCGTGCCGAAGCTTGGCTCTCCCACACTTAAAGCCTACGAGTATAATAACAAATCGTGCAAAAAGTCAACGTACAACTACGTCATATAATAAATCTGTAGAAGGGTCATTTCTGTACATTGAAAAAATTGAAAAAATAAATAGCAGGGGGTGTTACTGGATCGATACCAAACCCAAATATGTGATTTTTTTTTGTCTGTCCGTATGTTCAGGCATCACGTGAAAAGTAACGGGTGGATTTCGATGAAACTTGGTACCGTATAATTATATGTACCTTATTATCCTGGGCATAAAATTGTTAGTAATATATCCTTTTCTGATCCAAAACATCTTAATCTATTCACCAATGGATATAAGTATACTCGACTGACACGTGAACGAGAATGTTTGTGATGCGTTGTAACGAGATGGTTCTTGGTAATCTGTTTAAGCTGCCGAGTGTACCTGCAGTCTAGCAATAAGCTTAGCGAGATCAGCTTAGTGACGGCAAGACTTTCACCTCCGCTACACGTGTCTGAATGTTGTTAGGTACGGCAATTTGTGTCCTATAAACCCTTGGTATTCTATAAAGTTGATAGAAGATATCTTTATAGTATAAATTCAGTTTTTCTTTCGACCTGTAAAACAGTACACAGTAGTAAATACTGTTTCTACAGTAAACAGTAGTAAATACTGCTTCGACTAATTACAACCACATCTACGAAGATGTGGTTATAATTATATATACCGGCAAATAAGAGGTTAATCTAATGAGTTTGAGTTATTTTTCTATTAGTAAAGTTACAGAGTATATTTTCAGAGACTTAAATTTTTTTATTGGTACTCACTGTTGTGTTAATACCACATGCCGTTATACGTGACTATTTTGACTACGAGTACAATCCCGGAAGACAATAAAAAATAGGCCCCTATACTGTGAACGTAGATTAGTCCAGATTCCTATCTATCTCGTCACCTGACGTCACTTAAATCATCTTCAGTAGATTTAGAAGGCCATAACGGTATAAACAAGGCTAGGAGAATTAATTGAATGCGGGCACCGAAGGGCTGGTTATAAGATCCTTCGTATAGGATAATAGAAACTATGCTAATCTTGGCTTCAAATTATTTTTAAATATAAACTGATTTCTGAATTTTATCCATGGTATTTATTCTGTTAAAAAACACAGTAGGTACCTAATTCTTAGCACAAGAGCGACACCTATCACAACAAAAAATGCAGTTGCTGTTACTTAGACAGATTGCATGAGATGCAAATGCACGTGATACAAAAAATTTGGTGTTGCTCTTTCAAAAGTATTATAAAAATTGATCATTAAAATAGTTTAATGTAACAATATTTTCCATAATTAAGGTAGACTGACTTGAATAAAGTAGCTAGTGTAAAAACTTAGATCCCAAAATGTAATTGAGAGTCACAGAGGAATCTGTTTAAGAAACATTGTCTTTTCTAAAAATAATTAATTTTAATTTAAGGTCCAGTTATATGGAGTTTCTCAGCGCAGTTTATTAAGTGCTATTTGAGACGGAACTCGCGTTTCGCTATTTATTACGTCGTCGCTTGCATGATACTTGTTCCCTACAAGGGCCACTGCATGTAAAACATAGATTTTCTTCGTTACTGTTTTATGGTATTGGATTTATTTTGGCGTTTGGTTAGTATTCAGAGCAATTGTATAAATACGATTTATTGCTATGAGTTTTTCTAAAGTTGTTTTTTTTGTAACATAGGGTGGCAAACGAGCCGACAGATAACCTTATAGTAAACAATCGCAGATTAGACCCTAGTACGTCCTAAAATTAATTATTTTCGTTTAATTCTCGAGTGGAGGCCACCAACAAATGCAGCGTAGGATTTTCACCCATAAGTTGGACAGACGACCTGTTTAAGGTCGAAGAGAGCCGCTGGATGCAGGTCGTTTCCAACCGGCCTATCTGGAAGTTATTTCGGGTATATTCAGCAATAGACGTCTTGAGGCGACTAATTGTATATTGCGAACATTTTATGGACTGGGGATTGGGGAGATTGGGGAAGGAAATGGAATGATTGAACCTCACTCAAATGACGAAACACAACGCAATGCACTATCCATGTCTAAAAGATTTCAACATTCATGATACAAAAATTCGAAAATTGAGATGATAATATTTTAACCGCATATGGAATATACGATAAGCGTGTTTGGATTACTTATGGATAATTGGATACACGACTTTGGATTCACGAGTGTGTTGATCGATGAGCATTAAATGTATTTATTTTCTAAACTGAATTAAAGTTGATCGATTTGGAGTAATTAATGTCACTGAACTACTTAAAAGTTATTTTTATTTTAAAATATTGTATCATTGTGTGTATATGTAGTATTAAACACGCAGAACATAATGTAGGAGGCTAAGTATAAAATCTAAAACATTTCCTCTGTACCCTGTAGCTGTGTACAGTGAACTTTCTAAAGGCACTTATGGGACCGACCTTAAACATAATCCGACATTGTTTTCATATTTATGCTTCTCACGATAACTCAAAACTTTGCTCAAATACACGCATATTGTACAGTTACACAGTCTTAGCTGCCTTCTAACATATTCGCGACATATGAATAAATCAGTGCAAGTCTACTTGAACCACTGTCAAATCTTTGCAAAGGCATGAAAGACGAAACGTCGCTTGTTTCATTGTGATAATGTAATTTCGTTTGCAGAGCGGTGTGAGCATTAGTACGAAGTTCTCTAAGGAACCTATCTTAGAAAGTACACGATGAGATCTTGAATTAGCAATTGGATTTGAGAAAATCTTATGACACGAATGAAACATCGAAGCCTGTAATGTACGGATCTGCGGCTAACCTAGCGGGTTTACCTGGGTTCCGGTTCGAAGACCAGAAGTAGGAACAGGGTGGTTTTTAGTCAGTAAGTGTCTGACACTCCCTCTCGCCTCGCCCAAGGTGGAAGAAGTCATTGGACGATTTTCCCCCCTCAAAAATAGCCTGAAATGTTGCAAATATTGAAATATTTTAAATAGTTACAAACGGGAGTGACGTTAAAACGGTTTTAGAAACGGATATGAAAGAGATCTAGAAAAAGATTGCTTAGAGGACGGATCAAATCCAAGAACGAGCTCTCAATTTATAAGTTTGTATTAGAGAAGGAAAGCAATTTAAAACTACTCCCCTTGGTTTTTAGAATCCAATTCAATTGAATATCATATCTTTTCAAGATACCTTTCGATGTCTTATAAAGCTGACGTAAAGTCTGGCAGTGGAATTTACTGATCAAAGCATATCGATTTGTTTTCCAGAATTCTAGTGCTAGTCAGCGTAAAGTTTCAAGAACTTTTTTATACTATTTTTGGGGCATAAGAAATGTATTTCTTATACAGTCGATTTATTTTTAAACCTCAATTAATCTATGTCATTTATCTCTTTTTTTTAAGGACGTCAATTGTCAAAAATGTATGAAAAAAAAATTAGTTACTTTTTGTTAGTATTTAGGAGTATAGTAGATTATTTAATGTACCTAATTCAATTGACTTTTTATAAATACCACACCCACAAAGACAGACTTGATAGATCCCTACATAAGATATTCTCTAGTTAACCTTTATATAATGCACAGACGAAACAAAAGTAGGCGTATAATTACGTCTCCAACCCTTATCTTGATTATTATTTATTTTACTTTTTTAACTTAATTCATTGTAATATTTTCATGTCTTAAAATAGTTTTATTTAAATACAAAATAAAATACTATGTACCTACTCCTTTCTTATTACTTGGCAACATACGCTTAGGAAAATAGAGAAAATTGTCCCATATTATGTGAACTCTCTAAAGAGCTGTTTAGTCTTTGAACTTTTGAAGCACAAAAGTTAGTTAAAACATAAAATATTCACAGAACACTAGTTAATCGGAATATTTAATTATCGTCTCATGTGGACAGGCACGTAGCTTGGACCATGTTAGCCTTCAAAAGGTCAAACTAGCTTTATGTTATTAACAACGCTACGGTTCGCATCGTAATCTAATCTCGAGTTATTCACTGAATCTCAATTTGTCAGAGGCTTTATTTTTCTGAGAGTTTTTCAAAATTGGCAAAAAGATACATGTACTAAAATTTATCAATGGATTTGAGGTCAAGCAACATGTTTTGAGATTGATTTTATATACGGTGGAAGGTCACCATTTCAAAGAGTGTATAAGGAAGCTGTTTGTCTGATTTTTATACCGACAATAGCTTAGTTTTATGCATATTTAAGTACCTATTATACCTCGTTTTATGGTCTACGGGAGGAGTACCTAAAGAAGAGTTCATATAAAAAAAGCTTAAGCCAAAATCAGGCCAAACTTGATTAAAACTCAACCAACCTATATGAGAAAAGGGCAAGAAAGTTTATTTATCAGAATAACGTTAACATTTATTTATTCCACCACACCACACATTCGATATTGATGGCTGTCCAAATAATATTAAACTTGTTATTTAGGTAGTAGTATACATAAATATTTGTATCATAAGCCGTCAAGAGTTAGTTTATAGAGGCTTGTCACTCGTCCATTTCTCGACGTCATAATGTGAATGGGTTCAAGGACATGATCCTTAGCAGTCGTCGTTAGGGTCGGTCTGTAATGTGATTAGAGTTTATATTGTTTAAGGGCTCATAAAGAACCGCAGTTAACACTTAATAGTTAATACAATAAGTAGACGCATACGCCCGTCTTAGTGAATAGTCGTCATTACGTCCATGTTTTGTGTTTACGAACCAATAATAAAAGATTACGCAAGACTTATCTTTAGTCCAGAGGTATAATAGCTACTGTCTGGCCGCCTGACCAAATAAATTAAAAGTAAGAAATAAAGAATGATGCATGACGTTTGAAAAATGAAACAAATACAATAAGTGAATACTAAAGTAGGGTAGATAGTGATTAATTAGAGCAGTCATACAACTGCCATTTTCATTTTACTTTTGCTACTATTTTTCTTAGCATAACCAATGTCTGACCTCGTCGTATTTTTTTTGGAGGTAATTCTTTGTTTATTAGCTATACATACAATTGAAAGATTGCAATATCTTTATTAAATTATTGTCTATCGATTACGAATGCGGCTACTTAACTTAGGTGTTGCAATGTTTATCATGGCTTATAATTCAAAAAAAGTAATTATCGTTTATGATTAAAAATTTATCAGCTGTTAGCCCGACTTGCAGGATATAAAATGTACTGTGTATACCTAAACAATGCAAACTACCTGTATATGACTGTAGGTAGTCTCAACTCAGATTACTTACGGCCCAGCGATTCCGTGTTCTCAAAATTTTATTGGAAGAATAATTTTGAATATTTGACAATTCTAAAATCTGTCAAATTTAAATTTTATTCTACAGATAAGAATGTGATGATTGAAAAATCAGCCCTCAGCGAAGTTATACATACATTATACAAATCTGCAATATACATCTTTTCAATATTATTTCAAAGATATTAGTTAATTTTATTTAATCAATAGATTAATTTTATTTTATAAAAAAATACTTACATACATAGCTGCTGCTGTTTCAGATGAATATGATGTTTTGTTAGTGGTGATGAACTGCAGAATGGCTCGTAAAATATCATGTAAATTAAACGACGCTCAATAGTCGATAATGTTCGCTCATTCTACATGTTCAAAGAATGGCTTCATGCAGGAGCTATGTTGCATAATAATTGTGCAATTATTGCAACAATTGCTACCATTAAATAAATGCGTAGTAATATTATGCTGGCACTGTCACCATTCCTTTTATACTTTCGCAAAATGTCCGCCATTTGCATAATATTACCTCGTTTGTTTTTACTCTGAGGAGCAGGCAGGAATGTATTTGTTTACTTTATTTATTTTTACTCTTACACCGCTTAAACCATGAAGACCGTCACAGACCTTGCAATAATATATATTAATATATCGAGCTATATAATATTATAGTGGGTATACCTAGCTACCACAGACGGGAGCTATACTATAATATATATTCTCAGTCTGCGATCGTATCGATTAAGTTATACATATACATATAACTATAACAAAATTTATTTCGTGGGTATATTTTGGTGACCACACAGAAATATGCAGATATTATAGCTGTCTGTGTGGTCACTCAAAAATTTTCATTGAAATATATGTTATAATAATGTCTTGCTATAAATTATGTTATAGCTAGATCTGTGACGGCCTTTACGCATCCAACAAACGAAGTGCACCATAACCATTATGTACCCACTCTCCACTGATTACTTGCTCTTGCCATCAATGGCTTTTGCAAATTTGAAGGCAAGCTTACTTAATCGTACCATTTTGAAAATTTCGAATCCAAAATGTTCACAACGTCACGCCTTTTATCCCCGAAGGGATAGGCAGAGCCGCTATACAATGTACCTACATCCACTTTTCAACATATGTGTAATATGTAAGTTTCATGTAATAGGGAGTGAATCTATTGCCATAGGGCACAATTCCAGAATTCGTGCTACTACTGAGAAATTTTCGAAATATAGAAAAAGGCCCAATAATATTTTGCTCAACCCGGGAATCGAACCCGAGACCCCTTCTCCGGTAGTTTACCAACGAGACAGTCGGTTGCCAGAACGTTGTGATCAGAAAATTAGATTCAATACATTAAGTGATCGGCATACTCACGTAACTGTTTGACAAGGAACTCGACTAGTTTCAAGATCACTCGACTAGTAAGTAAGCCGATAACATAATAATTAATTTAGTATGTCTCACGAAAGTGATAATAAAATTATTAAACCCATTGTCCTTGCCTTTCAATGTATATTTGTAAGTAGGATAAATTATTCATATGTCTAGATTATACCAATTTAAAATCCACAAACAAATACATTAATATTAATAATTTTATCACATAAAGGAACACAATGCAGATTGCGCTTTGTATGATGACATGAAATTTGGATTAATTGTTAAGCCGTTAATCTCTATATTACGTACATTATCCTCTTGACAATTTAATGTCAAGAGGATAATTATTAATAAAGTTTTTTAATATGGAAATTCTTAGGAGCAACCCTTAGTCGTAGTCCCATTGATGGGAATAGGCTCGCTCCTTATTATTTGGGCCTTGCAATAAACTGGCGCGCCACGGGTATATAATGTGTTCAGAGGGTTGGAATTTTATATGTTGTTTGAGTAGGTATCTGTCCTTACATGTAACCCATAATTGATTTTTAAATAGTTTCATTTTCACTAGCGGTAAAATACAGTACACACCAATGAAAATTCGTAAATAATGATAATAATCATTTATTTCAGACCATGTCCATAATTTTGTTAGTAACATTAAACTTAAAAACTAATGTTAGTAAATATAGTGTCGTGACAATAGATAGATATATAGGACAGTACACACATTTCAAATAATAATTAAAACATTGATCATTAATTGAATTGACTCATTAGGCGCTAATAGATACTCAATTAAAACTATTTTTTATAGAATACTCGTACCTTAATACAAATTGCACGTGTTTAATCAATGATGTGCTATTAAATTTAGGTACAAATATTGCATGAATCAATTTTGCATTTGTTCCTTCGGCCCTAGCCACTGCACGTGGACGACGGATGCAATCAATTCAGCTAACTGGTTAATTGTGTGTCAGTAATCAAATAAAAAACGATGTAAAACAACATGTCATAAGTTGAGATGAGAATTTAGTTTTGTATAGCATAGTAAATTTTCACGTTATTTATTTTAGAAGGGGTAAGGTTAACGCACATAGATATTTCTGAAACCCCTTTTGGTCAGTTGTTTTAAAAGACCCATATGACTAGAGGCGATCTGATTACTATATTTCGGGTAAAAATCCATATCTAGGGAATCTAAAACAAATTCCTCCACAGTCAGACTTGTGACCAATCGTTCAACGAAGCAGTCATATTTTATTTAGTGTCATAAATTATAATCGTGTCACAGTTTCACAAACTTTTTTTTTCGCAGCATAAATCATGATTGTTGTTTTGGTCGAAATAGTAATAAACTGCAATATTTCAAATCCGATTACTATCCACAAACTTTCGACGCGACGGTTAAGTCCTTATCTTGTAGCTGTATTTTGAATATTAATTAAAGTAAAGTTTGAAATTAAATCTCAACAATACTTATATACAAAACTCATTTTTACATTAGTTGCTAGGTGTTTTTTTATAGAATAGGCCGGTAAACGAGCAGCCGGATCATCTGATGGTAAGCAATCGACGCCGCCCATAAACATTGAAACACCAGAGTCGTTACAAGTGTGTTCCCGGCCTTTTGGGGATTAGAAATTTAAGGGTTATTGGAAATCGGGGATTGGGAAGGGATACCCCCCTTTAGGCTTCCGGTAACCTCATTCATGGCTCTCCCATGCCTAAAAGTTTCAATAATCGAATAATCTTGTTCAGAGTAAAACACTGAATGGTCAGTTAAAATATACTTTGTTATAACACTACTATAAAGTTTTCAAATAATATTGTTTAAGTAGGTATAGAGTAGATATTAAATTCGAATTACTTTAGAAACTGTGATTAAAACAAGTTAGGTTAGCAGCGAACTTAGGTTAGGTTAACAACGCTACTTTTTCGGTACTTAGGTCATATTATAAATTCAAACAGTAAATAATTTTCAGCAAACTACATTTAAAAAAACTGATAGCAACCACCTCTTTTTGAAGTCAATAAATAGACTAAAATCTATCTCAAATCTTTTCTGAAAACCGCATCAAAATCGATTTGTGCAATCATAAGATAATCTCGCATAAACATACATACATACAGGTCAAATAGAGGACCTCCTTCTTTTTGAAGTCGGTTAAAAATGGTTCCATATAACATAATAACTGGACTATGCTTCAGCAATACGTGAAACTAAAGCAAGTCACTCCATTGTAGTTGTTTCACCCTCTCGTTTCACGTGAATAAAAATGAACATCAAATTGCTACAAACATTTATTGCAGTTCTTCTCAATTTAAAAGGTATTTATTTATTGATCTTTTATTTCATTTTTATAATTAACACCCGAATACTGAAATGCTTCTCAATTTAAAGTTGTACGTAAATATCGTGTTATCTCTGTCATTTTACAAATAATTTGTAGCAACAGAACTATTCTTGAGAGCGTTTTATAGAGTGGCGTTTGAGTATCTGAAAATTAACAAGATTAAATTATTTAAATAATAGATTAAATGTGCATAATAGATTGTTTATTCAACAAATAATCATTAATCTTTATTTTTATTAGATACAAACGGTACATTATTATACACTGGATTTAAAAAAAATAACACGCCTTATTATAAATAAAGTTGTGCATAAAAAAATTGTGTCATGTACACGTTAATTAAAATTTTATTAAGAAATGCGAATTAATTGGTTTAAATCACCAATTAGTAACACCAATATTCGTATGATTTCACAATAATTGCATTGCTATCAATAATTTAAATCTTACTCATACATAATATTATAAATGCGAATGTTTTTGAGTTTGTGTATATGTTTGTTTCTCAATCACGTCAAAATGGTTGAAGGGATTGGGATGAAATTTGAAAAAAGGGATAGATTATAGTCTGGAATAACACACCGGACACTTTACCCCATAAGACTGCGGGCAAAGCCCCTGGCAGAAGCTAGTAACTTCAAGAAAAGATTTTAATAATTTCAAGAACTTATTATGATAAAACGCCACGACGAAACTTATTAAATTCAATCTTGGCTTAATTAATTCATTATTTTAATAGAATTGACTCTTCTTCATACAAGCATAAAAATAACAAAATTGATTCACTTAACATTTTATCCATATCTATTAAACGAGAAAAATAGAATAAGACTTTTAAATATATTTTAAAAATAGAAGTGTATTTTTATAAAAAAGTTTTCTGAACTCTGACTGAATAATATACAGTATGACACGTTCATTTATCTATATTTTTACGAAAAAAAAAACAAGCTAGGCGCGCTCTCGATAGTTTTTGACACGCCTTCCGTTTCATCCAAGCGTGATGACATGTCCTCCAAACATTGATATACGACTTTTATATTTCATACACTTTTTTCCCAATTTACACAACGTTACTCTAAAGATTTATTGAGTAAATATACCACTGATAATATTACATCCAAGGGCAAGGGTATCTTGTAAACAATTATAATTAATCTTCTATAATATAAAAATAAACGCAC
Source organism: Spodoptera frugiperda (assembly GCF_023101765.2). Classification (NCBI taxonomy): domain Eukaryota; kingdom Metazoa; phylum Arthropoda; class Insecta; order Lepidoptera; family Noctuidae; genus Spodoptera; species Spodoptera frugiperda. The sequence continues at coordinate 6,744,133 of NC_064231.1, read as the reverse complement.
GAACCGATTTCCACGGTTTTGCATTCGTTGGAAAGGTCTCGAGCTCCGTGAGGTTTATAGCAAAGAAAATACGGGAAAAAGTTTAAGAAAAAAGCAGGAAAACAGGGAAAATCATTGATAGCGAAACGGATTTCGCCGGGTTTGCTAATTAGGAATATTTAAAAAGCACAGCTTCCATTTATAAAAAATAACCAAAATTACAAAAAAAATCTTAATTTAAAGTTAGGTATCTGTTTCATCATGCTTATTATTATAAAATTATTTTGTAAGATATCGTTCTCTTTTTCTGTCATATGTGGTAGGATTTAATTTTTATCTATTAGCAGAAACTTTCTTAATATACGACACGTGTCAAGTATGGCAGCTGTCTGTAATTTACTATACGTTGTGTCTTTTTATTATTATTATTTTATACTTATTATCCAATACCGTCATAATTATGTCATCTCAAAAACTTCATCAAAGATATAGGTAGTAAATGCTTCTTGTTTACTCCCATATCAAACCGATCAGGTGTATTACCTATGTAAATCGCAAATCAAATAGTAAACTCGGAAAGTTCCCGTTTCAAAGGAGCTGGAGTGAAATGTGATCGTTTGAAAAACAACCCTAAAATAAGCCTAAATATAGTTCAAAATACCGATCCGCTGTACATCCTCGGATATTTTGTACAGCATCATTTAAGATTAGAATTTTTGCCATTATAATGCGAAATAGGCCCTATCACTGTTCGTTTATGAGTCAACTTTGCAAAAAGGGTCAGGGAACCACTTTCACTAGTTAAGTTGTTAATCAAAAGAGTTTTTAATTAAGTAAAAGTTTATGTATCTTGTTAAGATGCTCTACATCACTTGACTATGTTTAACAAGATGGCTTCTTGAATGAATGTTTACTCGGGCGGTACTTTTTCTTTTCATATTTGTTTGCTACCTCTTTCGTCGTATTGTTCCAGTGGCTCGCTGTTTAGTTCTTATGATATAGTTACATCATTATGTAGACGTATAAGACATTACGACAGTTCTATGTGCTTACAAAAGAAAATGTACGTGAAGTATATTTTGTAATTATTATCAAGTGCTGTACATTAAACATAATAATACATAATAATCTTGATCGAAACAATCCATATGTAAAGAAGTTCATATTCTAGCAAACTAATATCAAGACTGCAAACATTTGCTATAGACGGTTAGCGTATTGAGAATATTATGTACACTACTGATATATCTTAACCCAGCTTCAAAGGAAACTTGGTCGCAAGCACACAAGGCTGACTTAGACTAATAATCTCGAGATAGAATTAATTGGGTTCTAACCTAAGTAAACGTATTAATCTCTGTTTGAAAACACTGATAGTTTTGATTCTTGGTTATAGTGGCTCCATCTGTCGTTTTCGAGCACACCTACTCACTTCGACAGTACTTACGATGTAAAGACATCATATCATTCAAACTATATCTGAAACAAAAATCAATCAGTAATCAAACTCAAAAATTCTCGACACGCAAAAAAATCCTCGTTTATCAATCTATTTACAAATTCTTACTCCACGGACACGATTTACATAAACGTATTTAATAAAACCAGTAGGTATCAGGATATCGCTATCAGTGGAATATCTATCGCAAGAAATCTAGCGGAAAATTATTTTCGCATTGGCAAAATAAATTCGTTTTAGCAATGACAGCCTTCTAAAGGGACTTTTTCCCAAGAATGGCAATGTTGGAACGTTAATTTATATTCAGTAGCGGTCCTCCGATCTGCGTTATCAATAATTACTTGCGGACTATTTTCGACGACAGCGCCACCATTGCTTAAACTTTCTGGTTTTACTTCCCATTTGCAAGTTTAAAATGACCTTCAAACATCGGTTTCAAACAAAACCTTTAAAGCATTGTCTAATATTCATAATACGTATCGTATCTAATGCTAATGTACGAAATTCGAAAAATGCTACAATATTTTTCCGACCAGACAATCGGACCAAAGCTCTTGCTACCGAAACAATCCAGCAGTCAGTTTAATATTCATGCACTGAAATTATAAAGTGGTTTTCGCATAAAGGTTATTCGTGTGTTTCCGTCAGTATTTTCTGACCGAAATTTTGACATGAAATAAATATTCGTAGCATTTTGTATAGTTCCTCCACTTTGAAGTAAATTAAATAGTATTTTACTATAGAACTTAATGTAAAGGCAAATTCATAAGCTTGTGTTTATTCAATGTAGCTAATACAAATTAAAACAGATTTATGATTGAAGTTTAATTAAAGTTTTTGAACTTTATTTAAACTGACTTCGATTTATTCCATTTATAAGGAATTGAAACGTCACGTGTCAATAATTACATTAGTTTTAGGTTAGTAGTTTTAATTAATACTAGCTTTTGCCCGCGACTTCGTTCGCGTGGAATAGTGACTTCCGGCAAATTTTTGGTTTTAACCACATAGTTCCCGATCTCGCGGGATCTCTTCAAAAATGAGATGTGGAAGATTTTAGCCTTAGAAATGTATGTGTATTTATAACCTAATCTAAACCACAAAAAGTTAATATTTTTCATGTATTTAGTCACATTTCATTCAACACTAAGCTTCATTATATGCCCAACAAACAGAAGGAATGTATATTATTTTTATTGTGTTGGTTTTAACACTTCCATCTATTTAATACTATAGAATATAAACTATATCATTTTTAAAAATAAAAATCTTTATAACTATCTTTAGCTACGCTTCCTTAGACTTCCTACATACTTAACATACAAAGTACATAATAATAAACCTCACATTTTAGTCCTTCGTCCCTTCTATTAAAATTACAAGAGCGTGCACCCTACCCTTCGTAAGTCTCATTTGGTTTATTACCAGTGTTTCAGGCAGCCGAGTCTCCCTGCACTTTGAACGCGTGTGACGTCTTCGATATGTTCACAAGAGGCAGTCGAACTATCGACTCCCCTCCTCCGGTAGGGTCTTGCAACCTGGACCTGCATTGGCGACAACTGGATCGACGGTTACGGGCCATTGAACAACCGAGTAAGAACACCTGAGATTTTATATGTTATGGCTTAAGTATTACTAACAAGGTCGAAATGGTCGTGAGATAGGTAGTTAAACTTTTGCAGTAATTGTGTCTTAAAATACTGTTTGTTTATCGACGGTTGAAAGGCTAATTGATCTAAGCGTAATTTTTTTCACATATTCCGAATATCGCATAAAATACCGAATATAACTCAATATCGAAAAAAAAACACCTAGATCAATAGTCTTTCAACAGTTGTTATAATTAAGAAAAATCGCATTGCGCAAGAGGTTTTTGTTATTGAACGTAATAGCTGAAATAAATCAGAAACTTTAATGAAATGACATAATACCTTACTTTCCAATAGTTTATGATAAAAAGATGTCTTGTCAAATAAGTAATGATAAAATGACAAACACGTTATGTGTGTAGTAGATTTGGATAACTATGAGATAACACTAAGTGCTACATCAGGTACATTTTTCTGTACAATGTCCATAATTATCGCGTTATCGTCAGTGAGTCCTACCTAAAATCCGTTAACGGTAATCATAATACTTTAAGTATTTCGTGAAGATTATTCAAAGAGACTTGGGTATAAAAGAAATTATAAAGATAACGCATTGGATTCGAATGCACGGCTTTAATGGGAGGCAATGTTGTGTTTGAAGATTACAATAGTAAATATAAATTATGGATTATGAGTATTTTTTTTTTCATACAAAAATGTCTACGTTTACGTTTGTTATAAAAGAGCTATATTTTTCGCTGTCTCTGTCGCTGTCAATCGCTTCCTATGAAGAAGTGACGCATCGTGCGTATTTGGGAAGTACTTTATAGAGTCTGAGAACACAACACTACCTCTCATTAAAGTCGTGGGAAATAATTTTAGAACACCTTATATACTTATATACATATTATAGTATTATACATATAGTAATAAATTAATATTATACAGCTACTGCCGCGCGGTTTCACCAGCTCCTCGTCTCTTATTCATCGAAGCGGGATGTTTTAGCCCATAAACCTTCCCCGATAAATGGACTACCCAACCAACACAAAAGATTTTTTTAATCGAACCAGTATTTCCTAAGAATAACACGTTCAAACAAACAACTGCTAGGGAGTGGAACTCCTTGCCGGAGTCTGTGTTTCCTGATGGGTAAAACCTGGGTGTCTTCAAAGCCCGAGTGAATAGGTTGTTTATGGGCAGACGTGCTCCATCGTAGGCCGCATCATCACTTACCATCAGGCGAGATAGCGGCCAAACGTCGCCCCATTAAACATTAAAAAAAACAAACATATTAACTCTTCATCTTTATACCTTAAGTATATATTAAAACTGTGCTTTTACAACAAACAGCTGTTTAAAAATAGTAACGTTTTCCTTAAATACTGAAAGCAAACCGACGTTAATTAAAAACACGAGTAAATCCGTACATAATTCAGTAAATCCCGAGGGTTAAAGGAGACACCACTTTACTACACGTGGAATATGAAAACTTGAATTAAAGTGCGCTATGATATTAAGATTAATTGCTTTAAAAGTTAACTAAGGGACGAAACTTTGTAGGAACAAATAATTCCTTAAGACCTTTAAAAGTAAGCTATACGTAGATGGGTTTTTGAAACTGGCCGTTAATAATATAATTGAGCTTTAAAAACAATCTTTAAAAAGTATAAACTGATTGACCTATAGCGTTACTGGAATTCGAAATTTAAAAATCACTAAAAATATTATCTTTACTAAGCAACCTTTTATCCCCGAAGAGGTAGGCAGAGGTGTACATTACAACACACAATGCCGCTATACATAGCACACCCACTTTTCACTATTTGTGTTATAAGTCCCATGTGATAGGGGGTGAGTATTGTCCTTACTAAGAATTCATATTGTAATTGGGTAGGCAGCGGCTGTCTGTTGTTACTATTACGAGTAATAGCTTCATTAGATGTGCTAATAGTTATCGATCTGATACAAGAACATTGTGGACTCTACGATACCAATAAAAATAAATAAAAATATAATAGTATAAAACTACAAAAACCCACCACAAATTCAATCAATAAAGCAGTTAAAATGGAACGTAAAGTTGAGGATAGACGAAATGTAATTGGAGATTTCCTAAAGTGGGAATATTCGATTGGTTTTACAGCCTGGACTATAAGCTTCGGCCAATCTCGGTGGAGGCAATGTGCGAAAAGTGCTTGCCGATGCGATTCTGCGCGACGGTCACTTAATTGCTGGAGGGCAGGTTTCACCACGCTCACGCCAGATCTGATCGTTCCCGCCGACTTAGTTAATATGTAAGTTACGTTTTATTTAGTAAGGTTGATTTTCCTTTAATCCTTTGATTTTAACATATATACCTATAATGATGTCGAAATGTAAGTTCTTCTTCTCGCATTTACCTTTTTTCTATCAAATTATCTGATATAAACACTTTTAATGCGTTATCTTTAGTTCCTAGAACTTGACTTTTTCTTTAGATATTACAAAAAAAAAAATACACAGTACTACTTACCAATTCATGATAAATATCTTCACCTAATAATCATGATCGATTAAGCAATCTTAATTCAAATTACTTTTATCTCACCATTTACGTCAAGATAACCTAGGAAAGCAGAATAGGTTACACTTATCTCAAGTAATCTTATTTTTCGAAAAAAGTAGTCTGGTTTACCGCCGTCAATCAAGCGGTAAAAAGTGGACTTAGGAGACAGAAAGTGTTCTAAATGTTAAAAAAAAACTGTAAGTCGTGACAAAAAGAAAATTAAAACCATCTCTCTAGTTTATAAGACTTTTTAGGTATTGTCATTATTATGCTTGTTCAATGTAGACGATTTTGCTCCAAAATAAAAACCCCTGTGTGGCTTCAGTGTTCCTAATATAAATAAAGTGTTGGTTCTTTGAATAGCGAGTCGTTTAAACATTCATACATTTTAGTCTAATATTTTACATGTTATCTAAAGGTGATCTAGAAGTCATTGAGGTAGGCATTCAGCAGTAACCAGGGCTGCGGACGACCTAGCAGGTTTACCGGGACTCCGGCTCGAAAAGCAGGAGTTGGCACGGAGTGGTTTTTAGTCAGTAAGAGTCAGACACTCTCTCTTCGCTCTCTCACTTCACCGAGGGAGAAGTCATTGGATGATTTACTGCCCTCAAAAAAGGCATTCATAAACATAAACAATACTTAAATAAAACGGAGTTAAGTTTAGGAGTGACAGTGGGTTGTTACGTTTTGTTACCCTATAAAATGTAGTAAATCGTGACGTCACACGATATTTTAAATCAATGTATCGTCGAATAATTATTTTTGTAAGAAAATAAAAAATAATATAATCTACCAGATGGCATTAAATAATAGGATAAGTACTACCTTATTGTCCCAGATTGATACTCTTGGTTTATTCATATGCATAAGAATTTCTATTATCCCCGTACATACGGCTTTAGTTGTCACATCACCTGTAAAATAAACTTAATAGAAATATTTACGTCGTAACACGTACTAAGGGCTGTTCAGTACAATACACAAAGAAATATCATTCTTATTCAGTTGGTTTTAAAGGCGAATATTGAGAAACAATGTTGAGGCATATCTGGTTAATACTCTGTATTGTCAATGTAAATAGCAATGTATACAAAGTGGTGCATTATTTTTAAATGCAGGTAATATATTTAGAATAATAGTGCTAAATATAAACAGACATTATAACGTTACATAATAATATAACATGTTTAGAATAACATTTTATAAAATAGATACTCTAATATAAAAAATATAGTCCGATTATTTTCATATTTGCGATTAATGTATCATAATCAACAGACATAAATACCCATAAATACCTTTTGGATAACATGTTGGCTTTTAAATTCAAAATTCCGTGTAGGTATGTAAAAGTACATAATGTTGCACCAAATATTTTAATTACGTGACGGTTCTTTTTCGAAGCATTGTATCTGAAAGATTAGCTTATCAATAGCTTTAAAGACCTTTTGTCGCATTCATAAGTATATAGATTAGGGCTATCAAATGCAAAATGAATCAACTTTTAGAGATTAACGTTTTAATTGGAAGAAGCAGAATTCGTTGTTTTCAATAAAGGAAAGTTTGGTGGTACCTTTTTGCTCGGTGCCCGACCAGAACCAGAACCGAGCGTGCGGCACGTCGCGTTCGGCGCGCGGCTCGACAACCCATCAGACCACCACAGATGAAACCCAGTAGGGCTGATGCCTGACCCGGATCTGCGGACTACCTAGCAGGTTTATTGGAGCTCCGGCTCGAAAAGTAGGAGTAGAAACAGGGTGGTTTTTGTTAATAAGAAACTGACACCCCCTTTCCCTTAAGCCGGGAGAAGTCATAAGAGATAGAGAAAACCTATCGTATTTATTAATTTAAAAGTTATTGATAATCCTTGTGTCTATTAATAACTCAATATTTGATTCTCAACCTGACGCCTAGTTTGTACTTTTATGTCTGCCACCCATTAAAAGTTTCCAAGTGAAATCTAATAATAGGTTAATACGGTTAACTGAAAACCGCGTTCTACAAATGGTTTTATTTAATTCGATCCTTTAGAATTTTGATTATTTTCGGTAGCCTACTTATCATTTTATTGGAATGAGAGCTCTATTTTCAAAACAATAGATATTAAATTAGGATAGGTGGTGTGTTTTTAGATATCATTGATGATAATATTTTTTTTATCTTTATGCCTGTTTAAACCAGATTTTTGTTGTTGCAATTTTATCAATTTTAAAGTGTTACCGTCAACGATTGTTTAGAACTTGTGAAAGGATTTATAGTTCAATTTTAATTTCTAACTAACAAAAAAAAAATATCGAAATCAAATTTTCTTGATAATGTACATTTATACATTATCAAGTCCTATCACAATTTTGATACCCAAGTATTTTTTTTTATCTAGGTAAATACTTTCCAGTTTTCAAGCAATTTATACTTTATCACAATAATACAATCGTCAAATGTCCAACAAATTATAATTAGTTGAATTTATTTACATGATGCACTTCATCATATATTACTTACATAATGTTACTATAAGGTTTTTAATTGGCATTTAAAAATATATCTCATTAAAAATGTGCTTACTTACCTCTACCTACACAAAAGTCTTCCATTAAATAACCAATGAAAAACCATTAATTCAAATGAGATTTTATACAGAATCAGCAGTTTTTGAATGTCAAGAGAGACAACATGGCCCTTGTAGGGCCACCCTTGGTCTAGTACTTCATGGTTCACTGAATTACAGCAAGATCATCATGAATCCACGTTAATCATTTCCAGTGACTTGGGCACTAATAAACTGCGGACTCTGCACAAGACGACGTTTAAAGGAATGCGGTCGCTAGCTGAACTAGACATGTTCGACAACCGTGTTGAATACCTGCCAGCTGGGATTTTCGATTCACTTGTCAATCTGAGGATCTTGTGAGTAATTATAATATAAGTAATCAGACATAGACGAATGGGCCGGCTCGACCGGAGTGATCGGCCACGGCCTCACCGTTAACCGTGCTTGCTTACCATCGTGAACTTAAAAATAGGTATTTTTAAGTTCACGATGTTTTAAACGATGAACTTAAAAATAGGTATTTTTAAGTTCACGATGTTCAGTATCTATAAAAAGGAATAAAAGCCAAATTAAAACTAAAATAAAGAAAAAATAATGAGTTAAGTAAAATAAATAACATCCTATTGTTATCAAAGAAATTACGTGTTATCTTAGATAAGTAGTTCCTATACATACACGTAATATTGCATATCTAATATAATTCAAGGCGGAACGAAGTAGATAGTCGTAATCATTATTTTTTGTCACTTTGGTACATACATGTTTAACCCAACAGTTCTACACTGGGCAACTGACAAAATCGATTTTGACTTTATTGTTTTATATTAAAGTCGAAAATATATTTTTAGGTTGATGTTCTTATCTGTACCAGCCTAAACACACAGTTTTTGAAATTTTTATAAGGCGGATGTTTAAAGAAATCTGTTTACAGGAGGCTTCAAAGGAATTACCTGGAAGAAATTGATAGTCAAGCATTCAGATCAACAAAGAAACTGTTCCACGTGGACCTCTCAAATAACTTTTTATACTCTTTGTCGGAGAAAATGTTTGCGAATAATTCATTTTTAGAAACCATCGATATTTCTAACAATCACATCGTGTATATGCCTTCAGACAGTTTTGTGGGTCTCGATTCTCTGCAAATATTAGATCTGTCTAAAAATAAAATTCAGCGAATCGAAAACGGAACTTTTTCATTGAAAACACTTCAGATATTAAAACTGTCCGACAATAAAATATGTAATATAAGTGAAAATGCTTTTGAGAGCCTCCAAGCCTTGGAAACTTTACTCTTGGAACGAAATAAGTTACAAAGCATTCCCACTCGTCTGTTTCAAAACGTGGATTGTTTAACCTTCTTGGATTTATCCAGCAATAACTTAATGAGTGTAAGTTTATGATCTATTAGATTAAAATATAATACCTATAGCCCAAGGTACATATTTTACATATGATACTCACTTTTCAGTACTTATGTTATGAGTCCCGTGCAATAGGGGTGGGCCTATTGTCATTCACCGACGATAAACAAACAGTTCCAATCATGAACAATCACTTGCTTTAATTAACAATTTCCCAAAATTGTGCAACATTTCCACTAACCAAACAGACAAAATCCATTAAATATTGCAGAAAATGATGTAGCTCTATAATTCGTGGAAAATTTCCAGCTAACGGGTGTGGAATTTGAAAATCTCAAGCTCTTACGAACACTGGATTTGAAGGACAACGCTTTAACGGAACTTCCAGATTACACATTTTCCAATAACACTAACCTGGAAAAATTGGACTTGTCGAAGAATAAACTGAGATTTTTAAACGTCACCACTTTCCTCGGGTTGGAAAATCTCACCTCGCTGTTGTTGTCTGAAAATAAGTTGTTCGAAGTTCACTTCAAAACGTTCTCGACACTGAAAAATCTCACTACCCTGTGAGTATCTAATTTACGGAAGTAGAGGTATACCTAATCTTTACTATAATGTTCAATATATGATAAAATACAAACAGTACATCGTAAGAACGAGCACTAGGTGTTTAAATTTTGATTTATGATGTTTCTATGAAATCATTCTATACCTGTCTCCCTTTGAGTTAGGTAGAAAACAGACTTAGTATCTTCTTTAATTCTCAATATTTCCTCTTAAATAAACAAAATTCTGTTCCAGGCATTTAGATAACAACATGTTTCCTTCACTGCCGTCGCGTACGTTGGATTATATGCCCAAACTTGCGATCGTAAAGCTATCCGGTAACCCGTGGCACTGCGACTGCCATGCATTGTATATTTCAGCGTAAGTAACTCGCATTTTAAATGCAAATGACATTATCTCCAGATGCAGGTCGCAAAGTCCATTTCCGCTGCATAACTAGACTAGGAACATATCTATAGATCGTACACAAGTCTGCACATGTGTGCAGTGCACTTCAGTACGCCTTAAGCAAAACCGCCTGTGAAATAATAAGCAATATGGAGCGTGGAATGGAAAGGAATAGGTACTAATACATGTGGCGTAAAGCGAAAAACGGATAACGTTTCCAAGTAAATATCTGGCGTTTTGTACTAGAATTTTAAACGACTTCGGCTTTCTATTCATTTTATTCTAATATTGATAACATACAACTAAACTAATGCTTAGTAAATTAAGTGATAAATGATTTCCTACTAATCAAGTTTACCTAATAAATTCTATATCAATAGATCACGCCAGATAGACTAATTAATTTCTAAAACAACTCTCCTGTTTTCTAATCATAATTCTAATGATATTATAGCAATTGCCGTTTAATTGATTCAATGGCTATGATTTTATCAATAAATAAATCATTTAATTCAATAATGTTATAAATGTAATGGAATTCTGTTTGTTACCATTTTATAACTAAATCGAAATTAAATACCGCTCACATGACATTTAGACAAAATTTACAAAAAATTTTAGAACATTGATGTCATTGTTTTATTATCCATCTGTACCTTAGTATTTTTTTCTAACTGAGTCACGACCAGAGTCAAAGACAAGAAGCTAGTCATATTTCAAATATATTTATCAAATAAAATAACGATCAAATCAAATCTATCTAATCGTGATGATCAGATAGGATATTTTTACAATAAGTACTTCGATTAGAATTATTATCTTTTTGATACTTCGTCACGAGATATTTAGTATCTAAAATTACATAGAATTAATATCAAAATATTTAATGTGTCATTGTTAAAGACATTAGTTTGAAAGTGATAACAAAGAAACGAAACAACCCATGCGTTTATTTATTTTTATAATTCAATGCCCTATAATTAAATTACAACTACAATAAACCAAACTTTATATTTATTTCCAGCTGGGTACGTCTAAATGAGATGAAAATATGGGACTACTCTCCGACGTGCGTCTCGCCCTGGTACCTTGAGGGGCATTTTCTTAAAAAGCTAAAATTCCCTGAACTTTGCGCTGGACAGTGGGCGAGTATGGTGAATCTGTCACCCCGACTGCCGATACAACATCTGCTAGCATTGAATGTATCAGTAAATAGGAAACCTCAAGACAGCATGGAACAGAACCATGACGTCACCACGATTGATACCTGGCACTGAACTCACTACATCATATTTTACTCGTGAACCTTCTATTATACGTACCCTCATTTCTCTGAATTGACTTTTAAGGATTCACTAGTATTCTACAAGAAAGTATTGTATTTTTAAATATGTGGCAATAAAACATTTATATTTAATCTACGGCTTTCAATTCATATCTAGATACATATATGTACATAGATAGCATTGATTATATTCGGTTTTTGATCCGCATACGTCAGATTTCTTTATACCTGTATAAACACGTGTGCCTTTTTTTTAGAAAATACTGTGTGCTCTGTATTGATATAATTTTCTTTTGTTTGTATTCTGGGGCTATAGTGAACTTTCTTGAACGGAAGCCTGTTTGTCGAATGTAATAATTAAATATAACAAGCGAAACTCACTAAGAACAAAATGTATAGATATAAAAAACATATTTTTTTTTGTAACGATAGAATTTCTTGGTCGTTTTTAGGGTTCCGTAGCCAAATGGCAAAAAACGGAACCCTTATAGATTCGTCATGTCTGTCTGTCCGTCCGTCCGTTCGTCCGTCCGTCCGTCCGTCCGTCCGTATGTCACAGCCATTTATTTCCGAAACTGTTGGGCCTACATAGTTGAAACTTTGTAAGATGGTGTATTTCGGTAACCGCTATTAGAATTTTGAATAAAAATTAATAAATTTTAAAATTAAAGGGGGAACTCCATACATGGAACTGACTCAAAAAAAAAATTTTTCAGCTTACATATCTGTGATGGGTGTCTATGGATAGGTCTTTAAAAAAGACATGAAGGTTTTTAAAACCACTTTTCGTCAAAATCAACCGTGTGAAAGTTAGACGTTTCCAAAGTGGAAAAATGTGTCCCCCCCCCCCCTCTAAGTTTTAAAATAAGAGAGTGAGAAAACTGAAAAAAATATATGCTGTAGATTTCAATGGAAACTAACAACGAAAATTGGTTTGAACGAGATATCATTATTAGTTTTTAACAAATAAAACATTTTCAAAAACCGCAAATATAACTTTGTCGTTCATACAAACACTATGTAAAACCAAGTTATTTTACAACTTTTATATTATATCATCTACTTGCTGTTACGGAACCCTTCATGAGCGAGTCCGACTCGCACTTGGCTGGTTTTTATTCTCAATTCGAAGCTACACTCTGGAAAGAGTACCTAGCTTCACTGATAGACAGACTGGCGGAGAATTCAATTTGACGTTTCAAAAGTGCCTAATTAAGGATTAATTGAAATAAATGCTTTGATTTCGACTTTGACATTAAAACAATTCTAGACTAAGCATCGGAAATTACCTAGGTACAAACCTAGATAACATTAATACTTTAGATTTCTTGGAAATAAAAAATTTGTATACCAAAAGTATGACCTTATATCAATTACCCTGATAACTGGTGATGACATAACGAAATATGTATTATATAAATCTAGTGTTTATCTACATTTTTAACAGTGTCGATGCACGGGAATTACCACGAGTTCAATTCAAAATTTTAAATCATGGCTCGACGTCTTGGGCAGATTGCACTAATCATAAGTCTACTTACGTATACTTAAGTCAACCATCTCATGTTCAACAATATATCGAAATGTATCTTTAATAAAATAATTTCATTTCATATCAATTCAACGCATTAACGTTGGCATGGCTTGGTCTAATTGATCTCGGTACGAGGAGTCTGAGGACGAAGAAAGCAGCCTGGCGGCTTGGAATGAAAACTTATTGAAAGAATAATTTCTTTGAAAACTTATCTTTGGTGTTGTCAAATCAACTATTTGTAGGCGTTTTGATGTTCGTATCTTTTAATAAAATGTGTACAAGTAAACAAACATAATACTAACAAACTTGACAATTTATTTTCTGTGAATAATATTTTTAGATTCTCTGAGAAACGTTAAACTGAAAAGGATCAATATTTTTGGGATCGTTTCTAAGCACATTTTTAATCATTTATTTATCACTTCATAGTAAATTTTACAATGCTTTTTCATTGGGTATATACATGATGAACATGATCAAAAATATATTTAAACTAGCTGACCCGCCTCAATATTTGATTTCTCACCTTTAATTTAAACCTTCCCTGGGCTTCTAAGCAAATAATTGAGGACCATAATTTGCCAAATTAGTTCAGCCATTTTCGAGTTTTAACGAGACTAAGGAACAGAAATTCATTTTATATAATTAAATTATGGATTATACATCAACGGATGAACGATATCGTTTAAAACCAAGTTTATTGAACTTGGTTTAACTAAGGGATAACGATAGTCTCGCTTCACTGTAAAAAATAATCTGAACATTTTATCAGTTATGTTGATCTCTTATTCAAATTATAATGAAATTATGTACAACCTGATATTTTGGGTATAAATTGCTTTCACAATAGTTTTAAACCTAGATACCAACTTTGTTTTAACACAACGAAGCGCTAAATTCCGTGGATTTTACGAACAATTACTAGGTTCCAATAGCTCGTTCGAACGCCTACGCGTAGTTTGAAAACAATGAAACATCGCAATCAATACTAATCACTGTCACATTGTACATTCTATTACCTAGTATTTTAGAAAACTTTATTCTATGTTACCTATAATATAAGGCTTCTACGCTGTGACATTGCAAACATTACCAGTCAATATAGCAGTTAAACAATGTAAGAAACATGGCCATGTATGAACAGGAATTGAGGAGGAAAACAATCTAGTTCTACCAGATAAAGAGTGCCACTGGTGTTAATATGACGTCAAAACCCTTGTGATTTACTTACTATTTAATTTTTTCTGCAGATGCTCAAATCACATCCTTATTCATGTTGTTCAAAGTTAAAGAACTATATCATTTATTATAGAACTATGATATAGTTCTTTAACTTCGAACAACACATATTATATGTTCGTTCAGAGAACAAGCTTAAGACAATGAAAGGTGACTCATTAGATAAAAAGAAAAATGAAAGGAACTTTAAAGAGGTGCGATTTTTGTGATAATATAGTATAGTTCTTTAACTTCGAACAACACATAATTATTATGTGTTCGTTCAGAGAACAAGCTTAAGCCAATGAACGGTGACTGATTAGATAAAAAGAAAAAGGTTGATGTTATAAAAGTTCAGCTCTACCAATTTCCCAAAGCTAAATGCTAGTATTCAGGCTTGTACTCGTATGTAAGAAGATACAAAGGTTTTCCTTCTTTTCGTCGTGGTAAAACGTTTGCCACCATAAATCTCAGACTCTGACATTAAGTATCGCGCAGACTGGTTCTTCTATGTCCCTATGGGCCTCTATTTTCTACAGGACCTACATTGTGACTAGATGTAGAACATTGCTCGACAATAATCCTTCCACAGTCACCTTAGGTACTTTCCTCGCATTTTATAAAGGCTATGAATAAGCGATATGCGTTATCTCCTACTTTATCTAACATAATAACAGACGTTAATAAACACAAATTCATGAGTTTGGACGGATTTGTACTTTTGCAGGTCCGCATTTCAGCAAGCAACTTACAGTAGCCTTTATTGATGGTGATAACATAACTACCACTATTCAACTAGCACAATTCTTCAGAGATTAAAATGCACGATATTATGTTGTTTTATAATGCCTAGTTTTACAGTGCATATAGTATTTGGTTGCCTGCCTCATTGGTCGAGTGGTAGCAAATGCGACTCTCGCGGGTCTCGAGTTCGATTCCCGGGACGGGCAAAGAATTACGGGGCTGTTTTCGGTTTTTCGAAAATTTCTCAGTAATCTAGAATTGTGTCCAGTATATGGCAATAAGCTCACTTCCTATTACATGGGACTTATTGTATAGTGGCATTAAGTACCGTAATGTGCACCTATCCCTTCGAGGATAAAAGACATGACGTCATGAATGAACAACTGTATTTGTGTAACACACACAAACAATAAACCGCCACAGCTCATTTTGTCTAATGATTTTGTTTTCACAATCTCGGCGCCAGAGTCAACAGGAGCCCAAGTTAGGTACTCAGTTTATTTGACAACCGAATACGAAGTAGACACCAAAGGCCCCTTTTGATGCCAAATAATGACGACAAGTCAAATTATTCTTCTCTCTCTGTCTTTACCTAACGTTTTAGATATATGTTGGCGTAGATCCGTTCGTGACTATACTTACGACGATTGCTGCAAGTCTCTTTACCATAAGTCACAACGCCAAATAAAGTTTAGTATAAGTTCTCACTAATGGTGTAATCGACTGTATAGTAGCTAAATTATAATCTATAGTTATTGTAGAGGGCGTTGTCTTGTTGACGAAATCAGTTAAGGGATGCGATGCGACGCTGCAAAAAGAAAGCGGGATTTTCTAGGGACGCTATAGGCCCAGGCTTAGATGGAGATACCTTTGTGGGACACACTCATCTCTTAACACAATTCTAATCGTCAAACTAGTGTAATATTACCATATTTTATAATAAGCTGACAACATGTTATTGACTGTTATCATTGTGAATACAATATTGTAAATGACACACAAAGTGGTGCTGATTACTACCGTTTTCAGCGATCCGTTATGTTTATGAAAATCGATTCTAATAAACATCTTCACGAATGAACGGTTTATATAATTTTACCAGGTAGTATCAAACTCGAGTTCTGAAACGTTTCGATAGTACAAAGGCAATAATTTTCTTGTCAAAAACATAACTAAATCATGTTTAATGATGATAAATCACAACATCTCTATTGCTGAACAGTCTAAAATCCGTTGATCCTCTGTTGTACAAATCACTTTAACAATAGCCGTAACAGTAAGCTTAACTTTCTAAATACTCTCATTTCCTCTTACTCCCCTAAAACCTCAAGGGGCTTGGCCAATAAAACGAAAAATTAAAATAAATCTGTCCCTATTTACATTTGTTTTTATTAGATACCTACTATCTACTGTTTTTGTAAGAAGATACGTTAAGAAAGTGTTCCTGAAGGATTCCAGGAAAATAACAGAGCTATTAAAAGTATTTTTCGTCTCTTTTCATCAATTAGATATCATATTGAAGGTAAGGAAGGCAATTCAGGAAACCATACAAAATTGCCTCACGGCATGTCATTAAAAGTTCAAAGTTACTGATTTCGAAGTCGTGACCTTTGATCAAGTCAATATTATTACAATGAGGCCTAATGAAGAATTAGACTGAACTAAATAGTCGATAATTTTCTGTATACAGACAATATTAATTATACATTCATAATTATACCTACAGAGTTATTTATCCTACTTTTTCAATCAACTCGTTTTTTAAGCATTAGACATTGTGCTATTGCTCTCGTCACTATCAAACTGGCGAAGTACCTACAAAATAACGTCATATAATAACTGCTTCAGCTTTACAATTAAATTCTTCACAAAGACGGAAACTTGAAAATACAAACGCACAACAATAAATACAAATGAAGGTCTTGGTGCCATTTCTCTGGTTCCACGGAAAAAAGGAATTTCGCTACATAACACCCTATTGTGTAACGTTTCAAAAACAGTTCCGGTTGTTGACACATTTATTATGAGTTCGCTGAACTCGTCACATAAATTTCGAAGCTTTCTACATAACAATAATAAAGGCAGCCACAGATCTAGCTATAACACATATTATCGTATAGCCAACCGAGCATCGCCGGGAGGCAATTTTTACACGGACGAGGGGGCTAGGTCAAGACGACTAGAGATTTAAAAGTGAATATTTTTATTATGATGTATACCTATATTTTATAACTAAGTCTGTCGCGGCGTTAATATTATTTTTCTGGCGGATATTCAGGATATTGGCCTATTCTATTAGAAATTACCAAAATACTAGATACTCCAGAGTTCGAATTACAATAGTTCATGATTATTCATTGCATGCATGGTGTATGACAAACCTGACAACAGACTCGTCTCATATTAAAAAGTAGTATTTTATATGCGTTAGCATCTGTTTCAGTACCTCTATTTAAGTAGGCGATAAACTTATGTGACTGATAGGTCATAAAAATCTCATTCTTATTCACATTTATATGACATGTACATAGTGGCTATCCTTATATTCTGAAATATATATACTTACAATCACTTCTCCCGCCTTGGGTGAGGGGAAAGGGAGTGTCAGACTCTTACTGACTAAAAACCATCCCGTTCCTTCTCCTGATTTGTGCCGGACCCGCGGTAACCTGTTACGTTGTCCGCAACTTCAATTATTCAACACTTTATGTACAATCATACAATGGCAAGCTTAATGCTGGATGGCATTATAATTAAGAGTAACTATCACCAATACCCGCGTGACTATAGTTATGAAACACAGACATTTTCTTTCCAGGAATTCCCCGAAAACGTTTTCTACTATCTATTAATAAGTATGTGACAATATATGAATTATTTGTTTATTATTGCCTTAGCATGCATACTCATATCAGAATATACCTAATACATATATGATAAAACTGATAAAATATCCGATTATTTCGGCACGTCATAGCTTAATAAGAAATGGAAATCTTTATCCTTACCGACAACAACATTTATTTCAATGATAGCAACATTTTTTTTAAGATAAGTAATGCAAAGGTAATAATTATGTTCGACAATATGTCTTAGACATAAAGTCTACTTCAACACCAGTTATAGAATATTTTTCTAAAACTTTTCTCGTTTATAAATCCAAGTGCCAAGAAAAATAAATGCTTACAATGAAAACAATATTTTAAACTTTGTTTTGATTTAAAAACAACAGAACACGGACTCCTAAGCAATAAATAATAATACTACAGAAATATAATATGTGTATAATGCAATGGGATCAAGTTACGACCACTTCGGGCATGCCTTTGCATGAGTGCACTAAAATATCGTCTAGTCGGGAGCGATGGCGAAACATCGTGTGACGGGCTACAGCAGCTGATTCGGACTCATCATATTATTAACCACGAACATTCTTTTAAGAGTGATACGGCTGAGAAAAAGAACAATAGGTATTTTATATCTATATTAATATATAAATATAAGACCGGGCGGAAATTTGGCATGCAGGTAGATGTTATAACGTTGCCATCCGCTAAGAAAGGATGTTGATCAATTCTATCATAGGAAATGAAAGTTTGTATGAAACTTTGTCAATTTCAAATCGATCAGGCTGAGACTTTAAATGCATAAATGATACTACGACGTAGGCATCCCCTAAAGGATTTTTATAAATTCCATTAATAATAATACTTCTAAACGCGAGCGAAGTTGCGAACAAAAGATAGTGGAGAATAAAATGTGTATGTCAGGAGTAATCAACATTTATATTTTAATCTTCGAAGTTCTACACTAAAACATTCGTCACAATTTATGATCACCAATTCGGTTCTAAGACTCAAAGAAGAGGTGACGAGTCTTAGTAAGAAGAATTCGATATATTAAGAACCTATCTATGAATAATAGAACAATTTGGTAAAAATTTTAGGGCATGTATAATTATGTTCTTATCACGCATTATTTCCGTGCTGATACGAATCGTTTGATATTGTAATCATCATCAATACATTGATAAATATCAACACAAAATTCAGTTCTTTGTGAGGATTTTGTCATAACTGACGTTTTGATAAAAAATATAGAAGCCGGATATCGGTGGTGGTGAATTTGTTTTTTTTTTTTTTTTGTAGAAATTAAAATCTTGTGTCTGCGTATGTGGTAGTGGCCTGTGCGAGTGTGGTCTAACTATTATGATATAGTATAACTCTGTGAATGATATTCTCTCTCAAGTATCGTGTCATCTAAGTGTTACCTACATGTGTATAGAAAGGTAGCAAAATGGGGTTTCGCAGGTGGACTATAATATTTTTACTTATTTTTATGGAATATTTCGGAACTAAACCATATGTTGATGCACAAGGTAAGACAATTTGAATGGCTACTAATATCACAAAATTACAAATGTGTTTGTTCCTCTTTCATCATAAAACCAACCTGGATAGAATTCGGCAGAGATATATAGATTGCCTATATCTACTGTAGAAAAATCGGTCAGTGGGTCGTTTTAGGGGCGGATTAAATCTTATGTGGACTACTTTACACTTTGGTACCGCGGACAAAGCGCGGGCTGAAGTTAGTACTTTAGATAAAACTGATTTCATTGAAAATATAGAACAATTTTGTATACTACATAATTGTGTACTTGTAGATACTACGCACTTTAACCCCGATCCCTGAATCCCCCTTCTTAATGTTACTCCCATTTTTTATCAGCTTTGTTATAAGTCCCATCTAATACGAGTGCCATATACTAGGCGCAATTCCAAACTCCATACTTAGTAATTAAAAAAACCTGAAAACGTCCAATAACATTTTTTCCTACCTGGGAAGGAATTCGATCCTTTGTTCGGCAGTGACGAGTGTCTCGCCAACGGGATCAGTAGGTAGATAAACTTTCAGTTCATACAAATAATAGTTACCTTTTTTGCTTTAGTTTGTTTTTAGTCTTTTGAAGTCGATTTTTTAAACGCAGTTTTAATATTTTTCTTTCTTGTTCAGTACAAGGCTATTTCAGACCATAATAGGTCCTCCAGACTAAAATACTCATAGCTCACATACAGGTGCAAAGTTCTTATCAATAAAAAATTGTCAAGCCCAAACATGAATTAGCTATTATTAACCATTGAGGAGTTACCTTAGCTGGCATACTACTTCATTATCAGATCCCTTGTGACAACCACACCCCACCTTAGTGTTATTATCATCTTTATAGGTTAAGCCCAAACACAAGGTACCTACTGTTAACCGTTACTGTACTGATCACCATTGAGGAGTTCCCTTAGCTATAATGCCACTTCATCAACGGACCCCTAACGATATACCGCATCCAGGTGTAAAGTTCTTATCAATACAAATAATTTTCAAGAGTTTTCTGTACCGTCTTTTGGTTAGAACATTAGATCGACTCCAAAACTATTTATAAAATTGACTGGTTTAAAATACTCACAAAATAAATTAAAAAACGAACTGTTAGTCCCTGTAATTTTTAAAAGTTCCCCTCGGTTTCCCTAGGATCCAGTCATTCAATCTTAATCTGGTGAAAAGAGGACCAACAGGCGAGTTTAAATTTTTTGAACAAAAAAGAAGTTTTGTAAATCAGTCCACTATGTTATGTTTCATAGCCTTCCTCTATTAATGGACTATCTAAAACAATAATTTTAGATAAGTTCGAACCAGTACTTGTCAAAGAATAGCGCGTTCAAACAAACAAACTTTTCAGCTTTATATATTAGTAAGTATAGATTTTTTTTTCTTTTACAGCATGTTCAATATCCCAAGCAGAAACATTAACCACAAATATCAAAGATGTACATGAAGGCATTGTTTTCGATCTGACAACTACAGGCGTTACTAGTAAGTTCTACATCAGTCAATCACTTACCGAGACCATAGATAGTATTATAATAGTAGGACAGGTAAGGGTGAGTCGATCGTAGCGTTGATGGTTCCCAAAATAGCATAAACATTAATATAAAATAAACACAGTGTTTTTTTTTAATTGACAGCCTTCAGTTCCATGAAATATACGAATGTATGATCACACTTCCATAAATTGATATAACAACTACACTAACTAAATTTTCATGTTATGGTAGTGTAATGACACAATATTCATGGGAAATTGGCAGTAAATTATCGATTTTTAATATTTTGAAAAAGTGTTGCATTTGACTAATTTGTTATTGAATTACACAATATATTTACACACAATATTTTACTATCGATACATATAATAAGTCACTAAAAATCGAATGCAAATTAAATATTTTTACAAAAAACTACATATACAACGTGTAACACAAAGGGGGTATACATATCAATTGCACGGTTTCTAGATAACATAACAAACGATACGGGAAGGGTTTTTTAAACACATGTTTTCATGGTACCAAGTTATGAATTTTTCAAATTGCGCCGGCGCGTGAATCAAAATTACGTAGACAGGTACTAGGCGATCAGTTTGACAGAAGAAATGTTTCATAATATTAGCGAGTGATCCCTGTAGTGTTGTGACACGTTTTTATGATTTGAAATCAAGAACTATGCGACACCAAGTATTTGGTACTAATTTTTTTTTAAACGTATTTTGAGCTGAAACTTTGTGTAGAGATTCTATTCAACCTGTATTCATCAGGGCTTCTTGATGTATATGGGTATTTTGTTACACGTTGTATATAAACAAAGGACTTCAGATAAAAATCAACCGTCGTTAGATTATGAACACCGTGCATGCCATGGATTTGGACCACCTGCCAAATATGTTTTTTTTTTTATTATTTTAGGTATAAAACAGCCCATTTTCGATAACCTTCTTAACTGGGCTCCGTATTTTACCGTAACCTTCGAACTCGAGAACTCTCGGTTTCTGGTGGAGACCAATGAAAGGTTCCCACTATATGAGGAACACGAAGTCGAATTATCAATATATTTCACTGTCAATTTCATGTGCATTAATGGCAATGAACAAACTCAGGTAAGTTGATTGTTGGTTTTTATTAATGTACACGTACTTTTCTATACATGTAATAAAACTGTAGAACTGTTAATTCTTTACATTGAAATTACATATAAAAAAAATGTATGTGGGATCTTCAAAATCTTGTAGACATTGCAAGCAAAGACAAAGGTTTATATAAAAAATATATAAAAATAAATATGATTACAACATAAAAAATAAGTAAGTAATTCATAAAAATATTTTGATGTTAAAAGGTTTTAATGAGGTATGAATGGAAGTAGTTTTGGAAAAATGGACTAGGTATATTGTATGGTCATCAATATTAACTAGCGTACTCAGGGATATTTAATGATTACTTAAACTATTCCTTATTTTGTTATCGAAACAAAATGTAACGATTGCGTTCCAGTTTTAAAAATATTCCTAGATTAAATTAGTAAAAGCACTAAAAATACTCTTAGATCTGATTTAACCCAAAAATACTAGAAAAAAAATTAATTGAGATAATGATAGGTACATTTACTACAAGTTACTAGAATAACATGTCTTTACTTAATAATGTTCACAATAATATCAACATTAGTGTTAAGACTTATTATTACTTACCTACTTAGATATTGTTAATGTATAATTGCAGCAATTCAGGGTACATTTGTTCGATACGAACAATCACGTTCCAAGGTTTATACAAACGGATCACTACACTTACGTCCTCGATGCACCAACACCACCAGGGTATCAAGTAACTGGCTGCTTGTCCGAACTAATAGCCCGAGATGTCGACCTTACAAACAAAGAAATTATATTCGAAATTGAAGAAAATGAATTTTTCGAAATTACTTACAGTGCTGAATTATCAAAAGATCGAACTAAAGAATTCGTAGCTATAGTTACTACTAAAACATTCATCAGACATTTGCGGGAAGATATCACATTAACCATTTATGCTACGGTAAGTTTTATTATATTTTCTATAGGTTCCGGTTTTCTATAGTGATTCAACACGTTTTTACTTTCTAAAGCCCAAAGGTATGGTATGCAAAGATTACATATTAAAGCGTATAATAACGCATATCTCTGCATACAATTTTACACGTCAAACAAGTTAAAGTGAGAATTATTATCGAAAAATATTCATGCGTAAACTTACTAACGTCACTACAAATGGAACGGGATTTTTATGTATCATATGTAACCGAATCAATAAATATAGACGATTAATATAATATAATATAATATTATAATATACACGAGATAAAAAGCTAGTATGGATTTAGAAAACACGCATAGGTGTTCTATTTTTCAAAATAGTTCATTACGCTTAACTTTCTTTTGCTAGGATGTCCATGGTACAGAGGGCCAAGAAACACATACAACAAGCGGTAAAATTACAATCAAAGGCAATCCAGAGTATCTGCTTCCCGATGAACCAGTATTTTCTAAAACTATATACAATGGAATTTACACAACGGATGGCAAAGTGGAGCTAGAAGAATTTATATCTCTACAAAATGGTTATGATAACCTCGTACATTTTTCCGTTGGAGAAAGTAAGTATTATTATGAAACGTGCTACTGAACTATTATACCGATTAAATGTTAATGAGAATCGTTTAAAAAAATACCATGGCAATAATTTATTTTTATGTATTTACAGCTTACAATACCAATTTTAGGCTTGTAGAACTACCAGATCAAGTTAATCAGATTAAGATAGAAGTACTGGAACCACTCAAAGAAGATATTCTCTTACAAAGTAGTATCGCCCTAGAAATAATAGCTGAAAGAGAATCTACCAGCGGAGCTACAGCAACAGTCATCTTACAGTTACCTCAAGGTACAATAATTGCTTTAAAAGCTTAATTTTTCAAAGGAACATATCTATACTTTCCAGCCAAAGGAGAGTAAGTAACATTTTTTGCGATATATTTCGTTCATTCCGAATATGTATAGAACTCACTAGCGTAAAAAATGTCACTAATCTCTTTTGGCCGGAATATCGATATACTTTTTATATTAAATTATGAACAATCAAAGTTAAGGCCAAAAATAATAAATAACTTTCATAGAATGAATAAGGGCATGTCCACATGGGGATATACCCACGTCATAGCATCGTCGACGTGGAACGTTACCTTGATGTGCAATGTTGACGCAACGTAAAATGCACGTAATGATGCAGCAACATCTATTTGACTGTCGCATGTTACGAGTCCCCTATTATAGAGGTTGAAATACTCAAACATACTATACATACGTACGAACGCAGCGAAGAAGTATACATTATTCAAGCAAAAGCATACAATTAATTACAACAAAAAGCTTTTCTATTACTATTGTAATTTATATATGCATATACATTATCGATTTTTAACACCTATTTGTACTTTTGCTTTCAGTGGTTCCCGTGCAATTCGAAAGTGCCCACTATGAAGGTAAGATTGAGGACAACATCCTTCGTCTCCAGCCGTTGTTGCTCAGTCAGGGTTACGAAGATTCCGTTGTATCCGCCACCTTCGTAGAGAATGGTAAGTTTACGAAGTATTTCACTAATTCTGTCACTTAAAATGCGTTTTCAAAAACATAACACCGAATAATTGCATTACGTTCCAGATTATTCTGAATTCTTCAGTGCCCGCGTTGACGGCAACACAGTCTCAGTGTCAATGGAAGACTTAGATCAGACTACCATAGACCAGAACAGCTTCATTTACCTTCAGATAGTAGCCACTGCTAGAAGCAGCACCGCGACTGCCGTCATCACCCTGGAAATTATAAAAGACGACAATGTTACTCCAGTATTCGACAAACCTATATACACCGGCACCTATGATCTGAACGGCGACTTGACTGTTCAGCCAATACGATTCACACAGGGTTACGATGGAGTTGAGTCTGTAGAACTGCAAGGAGGTAAATTAGCCGTATAGTTAACGCTTATCTACTGCTTCACCAAGCAATGCTTTAAATAAAAATACAACTAGCACTAGCAGCTCAATGTAAACATAGACGCACTTTTTGACACTGAAAACTTATAAAACATTTCATTAACATGTCTTACGTTTTCACAGATCACAAGGAGCACTTCAAAGCCACGCGCGACGGAAGTGTCGTGACAATAGAGGTGTCCAATAATATCCCGGTTGAATTGTTTGACTTGGGCCGTATTGTGCTATCCATGGAAGCCACGAAACCAAGGACTGTGGGAGCCAAAGCTACACTGATCGTCACCTTGCCCACAGGTAGCTATAACACTTTACAAATTAGATGGAGCTGTTACAGAATCGTAGGAACACAAGTTGCACTTCCGACGTTTGGCTCCTAAGTTGGAACGGACGGGGGCTGCGCTTAAGCGGCTCCTGCCCAACCTCGGGGGGCCAAATGCCTCCTGCTGGAGGTTGTACGCGGGGATCGTGCGGTCCATGGCCCTCTACGGCGCCCATGTCCAGGCGCCGAACCTGATGCAGCGGCCAGCTCGGGCGCTGCTCACGTCGAAGAGGGTCATGGCCATCTGATTGATCCGCGGATATCGCACGATCTCCGGAGAGGCGGCCAACCTCCTTGCCGGACTCCCGCCGTAGGATTTGGAGGCGAAGGTGCTTGCGCGCGTCTTCTCTTTGCGCGCCGACGCGCGTCGCCGGGGTGAAACTCCACTGCCGCGCCAGATTAGTGTGTGGCGGGACGAGCTCCGGCGCGATCTCATGGTGGAATGGCAGCAACGACTGTCGCAACCGAGGGCTGGGCTCAAAGAGAACAAATCTCCTCACGCCCCAGCTGTCGCGAGAGACACTCCGGGCGTCGGGGATCGCGGGACGATCTCCGGCCACCGTAAGTACGGGCCTGCGGACGGCGAGCAACGGGTAGCTCACCGCCCGAACAGAACCAGACCCGTGCGTGCGGCGCGTCGCGTTCCGCGCGCGTTCCGCGCGCGCCTCAAAGAGCCATCAGACCACCACAGATGGGGCCCAGTAGGGCTGATGCCTATTCCGGAGCTGCGGACTACCTAGCGGGTTTACTGGGGCTCCGGCTTGAAAAACAGGAGAAGGAACGGGATGGGTTTTAGTCAGTAAGAGTCTGACACTCCCTCTCGCCTCGCCCAAGGCGGGAGAAGCCATTGGATGATTTTCCCCCTCAAAAAAAAAGGAACACAAATTGCCATAATTCTATAAACAGTTTACAAACCAACAAGATCCTATAATATCGAATGAAAACTGCTGCTCCACATTGGAAATACTCATGTATATTATTATTTACTTTCAGTGGTTCCCGTGCAGTTCCAAAGTGCCCACTATGAAGGTAAGATTGAGGACAACATCCTTCGTCTCCAGCCGTTGTTGCTCAGTCAGGGTTACGAAGATTCCGTTGTATCCGCCACCTTCGTAGAGAATGGTAAGTTTACGAAGTATTTCACTAATTATGTCACTTAAAATGCGTTTTCAAAAACATAACACCGAATAATTGCATTACGTTCCAGATTATTCTGAATTCTTCAGTGCCCGCGTTGATGGCAACACAGTCTCAGTGTCAATGGAAGACTTAGATCAGACTACCATAGACCAGAACAGCTTCATTTACCTTCAGATAGTAGCCACTGCTAGAAGCAGCACCGCGACTGCCGTCATCACCCTGGAGATTATAAAAGACGACAATGTTACTCCAGTATTCGACAAACCTATATACACCGGCACCTATGATCTGAACAGCGGCTTGACTGTTCAGCCAATACGATTCACACAGGGTTACGATGGAGTTGAGTCTGTAGAACTGCAAGGAGGTAAATTAGCCGTATAGTTAACGCTTATCTACTGCTTCACCAAGCAATGCTTTAAATAAAAATACAACTAGCACTCGTAGCTCAATGTAGACATAGACGCGCTTTTTGACACTGAAAACTTATAAAATATTTCATTAACATGTCTTACGTTTTCACAGATCACAAGGAGCACTTCAAAGCCACGCGCGAGGGAAGTTTCGTGACAATAGAGGTGTCCAATAATATCCCGGTTGAATTGTTTGACTTGGGCCGTATTGTGCTATCCATGGGAGCCACGAAACCAAGGACTGTGGGAGCCAAAGCTACACTGATCGTCACCTTGCCCACAGGTAGCTATAATACTTTACAAGTTAGATGGAGCTGTTACGGAATTGTAGGAACACAAGTTGTCATAATGGAGTATGTTAACGTTTTTAGACATGTGTGTCACTATGAAGCCCTCGGTGTAACGATTTGATCTGTATACTTAGTTTTGTCGTACAATCAAAACTGACCAAATCATTTGCATCAAAAGTTTTGATGATTTGAATTTCTCATACAAAATTAACGTTGTACTGTGACGTCATAGTACAATTACTGATATATTTTATTTTTTAATCTATATATTAATACGTGATGCAAAAACTTTGGACCGCTTTTTACGAAAATTGCGCGGACGTAGGAGCATAAAATTTGGTACACTTATAGTTTATGTGTAGGAGAAGTACAGAACGCTAATATTTTTCAAAAATAATGCTTATAAAGTACATTAAATCAATAAATAAAACATTACACACACATGCATAGTATCTGATCGTATTTGACAAAACGTCAAAATCGATAGACATTGCGATGATATTCTCACGTCTCATATGAAAAGAGTTTTATAAAAGAGTTTGTTTGAGTTTGAGTTAAATAAAAATTAACCTTGAACGTATGTTAAGTGGTATTGTAAATTAAATCGTATATGGTCGAATTTCGACCACTAGGCGACCACTAGTACTTATAACTAAGCATTAGGTTATCACTTAATAATGTTTTAAAGCTATAAGAATGTGTAGGTATTTTTTAATTTACGTAATATTAACATTCCCCCTTGCAGAAACAGTTTACAAACCAACAAGATCCTATAATATTGAATGTAAACTGCTGCTCCACATTGGAAATACTCATGTATATTATTATTTACTTTCAGTGGTTCCCGTGCAGTTCCAAAGTGCCCACTATGAAGGTAAGATTGAGGACAACATCCTCCGTCTCCAGCCGTTGTTGCTCAGTCAGGGTTACGAAGATTCCGTTGTATCCGCCACCTTCGTAGAGAATGGTAAGTTTACGAAGTATTTCACTAATTCTGTCACTTAAAATGCGTTTTCAAAAACATAACACCGAATAATTGCATTACGTTCCAGATTATTCTGAATTCTTCAGTGCCCGCGTTGATGGCAACACAGTCACAGTGTCAATGGAAGACTTAGATCAGACTACCATAGACCAGAACAGCTTCATTTACCTTCAGATAGTAGCCACTGCTAGAAGCAGCACCGCGACTGCCGTCATCACCCTGGAGATTATAAAAGACGACAATGTTACTCCAGTATTCGACAAACCTATATACACCGGCACCTATGATCTGAACGGCGGCTTGACTGTTCAGCCAATACGATTCACACAGGGTTACGATGGAGTTGAGTCTGTAGAACTGCAAGGAGGTAAATTAGCCGTATAGTTAACGATTATCTACTGCTTCACCAAGCAATGCTTTAAATAAAAATACAACTAGCACTAGCAGCTCAATGTAAACATAGACGCGCTTTTTGACACTGAAAACTTATAAAACATTTCATTAACATGTCTTACGTTTTCACAGATCACAAGGAGCACTTCAAAGCCGCGCGCGAGGGAAGTGTCGTGACAATAGAGGTGTCCAATAATATCCCGGTTGAATTGTTTGACTTGGGCCGTATTGTGCTATCCATGGAAGCCACGAAACCAAGGACTGTGGGAGCCAAAGCTACACTGATCGTCACTTTGCCCACAGGTAGCTATAATACTTTACAAGTTAGATGGAGCTGTTACGGAATTGTAGGAACACAAGTTGTCATAATGGAGTATGTTAACGTTTTTAGACATGTGTGTCACTATGAAGCCCTCGGTGTAACGATTTGATCTGTATACTTAGTTTTGTCGTACAATCAAAACTGACCAAATCATATGCATCTAAAGTTTTGATGATTTGAATTTCTTATACAAAATTAACGTTGTACTGTGACGTCATAGTACAACTTCTCATATATTTTATTTTTTAATACTTATAACTAAGTATTAGGTTATCACTTAATAATGTTTTAAAGCTATAAGAATGTGTAGGTATTTTTTAATTTACGTAATATTAACATTCCCCATTGCAGGAACAGTTTACAAACCAACAAGATCCTATAATATTGAATGTAAACTGCTGCTCCACATTGGAAATACTCATGTATAATATTATTATTTACTTTCAGTGGTTCCCATACAGTTCCAAAGTGCCCACTATGAAGGTAAGATTGAGGACAACATCCTCCGTCTCCAGCCGTTGTTGCTCAGTCAGGGTTACGAAGATTCCGTTGTATCCGCCACCTTCGTAGAGAATGGTAAGTTTACGAAGTATTTCACTAATTCTGTCACTTAAAATGCGTTTTCAAAAACATAACACCGAATAATTCCATTACGTTCCAGATTATTCTGAATTCTTCAGTGCCCGCGTTGATGGCAACACAGTCACAGTGTCAATGGAAGACTTAGATCAGACTACCATAGACCAGAACAGCTTCATTTACCTTCAGATAGTAGCCACTGCTAGAAGCAGCACCGCGACTGCCGTCATCACCCTGGAGATTATAAAAGACGACAATGTTACTCCAGTATTCGACAAACCTATATACACCGGTTCTTATGATCCTGACAGGAAATTAATAATTGAGCAAGTTTCGTTTAGTCAGGGCTACGAGGGAGTTGACTCAATAGTCTTTCATGGAGGTAAATTAGCCGTATAGTTAATGCTTATCTACTGCTTCACCAAGCAATCTATACATATAATAAATCTGTAGAAGGGTCAATTCTGTACATTGAAAACATTGAAAAAATAAATAGCAGGGGGTGTTACTGGATCGATACCAAACCCAAATATGTGATTAAAAAATTTTTTGTCTGTCTGTCTGTCTGTATGTTCAGGCATCATGTGAAAACTAACGGTTCGATTTCGATGAAACTTGGTATAATTATACCTTATTATCCGGGGCATAAAATAGGATACTTGTTATCCTTAAAAAATACGTAGAAAAAAAACTTTATTTTTCAATTTTATTCTACAGAACGCGAGCTCAACAGCAGTAGCTCAATAGAGGGATCTCCTTAATTATTATGGGCCTCGCCGTATTTGGGTCCAATCAATAGATATTTATAAGATGTCATTGTCAGAGTTACTCAAAATGGAGAAATAAAACTTCCACGCGAGACCGACATTCGCGCGGACGGAGTCGCGGGCGGAAGCTAGTGCTTTAAATAAAAATACAACTAGCACTAGTAGCTCAATGTAAACATAGACGCGCTTTTTGACACTGAAAACTTATAAAACATTTCATTAACATGTCTTACGTTTTCACAGATCACAAGGAGCACTTCAAAGCCGCGCGCGACGGAAGTGTCGTGACAATAGAGGTGTCCAATAATATCCCGGTTGAATTGTTTGACTTGGGCCGTATTGTGCTATCCATGGAAGCCACGAAACCAAGGACTGTGGGAGCCAAAGCTACACTGATCGTCACCTTGCCCACAGGTAGCTATAATACTTTACAAGTTAGATGGAGCTGTTACGGAATCGTAGGAACACAAATTGCCATAATTCTATAAACAGTTTACAAACCAACAAGATCCTATAATATCGAATGAAAACTGCTGCTCCACATTGGAAATACTCATGTATATTATTATTTACTTTCAGTGGTTCCCATACAGTTCCAAAGTGCCCACTATGAAGGTAAGATTGAGGACAACATCCTCCGTCTCCAGCCGTTGTTGCTCAGTCAGGGTTACGAAGATTCCGTTGTATCCGCCACCTTC